>NC_050446.1:64054167-64179167 GCF_903995425.1 Onychomys torridus
GTAAAACAAAAACAGAAAAATCAAAATAGGAAGAAGAAGCAAATAGAAGGAAAAGAGCTCAATAAAAGGAACAAGAAAACTGCAGAGACACACTGTGTGCACATTCAGAAATCTCATCAATACACAAAACGAGAATCCATGCTACATGTGCAAATCCTATATGAAAAAAGGGTAGATTAAATAAGAAAAAATAAAAATTTAAAAGCACTGTCACAACATTATGAGACAGGGAACCTCCAAAGATGCCATTTTCAAAACTATAGTAATGCCTCTGTAATTTCTTACTTTCCTTCTAATTTTAGAATTTTATACATAATACTGATTATGATCCAATACCCAATTAGTATTAATCAATGATGATGAATTCTTATTGTGAAAATAAATGGAAGAATGAAAAGCTGCATTTCTTGCTTGGAATTATATAATTTCGATTTTGCAGAGTCAGCATTTTATAACAATAGTGATTATAGGATAGGTCCTAAATTTGAGAGGGGATGCATGAAGGGTTAGAGAGGGCAACAGAAGTAGATGTAAATGGTATAAATACAGTTATCATATATTACATTCTCAAAAAATGAAAAATAAAAAAAGGATACAGGAAGCATTTTGGAAATTGCCCTATCCTTAGAAATAGACTTGTTTATTCCCATTCCCACCTCTGCCCAGCCCACCTCCCCTTCCCAACATGTGTGGGGGATGGAAGAAAGAAATACTGAGAGAGACACCTGGAACTGGGGAGTGTTTCATAGGCAAGGTAGAAAGCCAGTGCAATGGAAACTCCCAGGAATCTGCAAGGGTGACTCTAGCCAAGCTCCTAGAAATGGAGAATACCGAGCCTGTATCTTCTGTAACCAGACAAGGCTTCCAGTGCAGGGACCGGGACACCAACCCAGCTGCAAAACCTTCCACATACAATTTGTCCTTCCTGTAAGATATGCTAGGTTACAGGTGACCTAGAACTTGAGAAGGTGGCCAACCAATGACTTGTCCAACTTGAGACCCATACCTGACACTATCTGGAGGATCAGGAATCAGGACAGCCCAGAGACCTAGATTAGAACCAAACACGTTAAAAAAAAAAAAAAAAAATCCATGAGATGATTCCTAATAATCTTCAACTCTACTTGTATTCTTGTAGATCAGAGTCTAGCATAATTATCATGAGAAAGCAAAAAGGTTTCATCCATTAACTGATGGGGCTAGATACAGAGACCTACAGCCAAACATTAGGCAGAGTTTGGAGCTCAGAGAATCCTGTGGAAGACGGGGAGGAAGAATTGTAGAAGACAGAGGGGTCAAGGACACCACAAGTAAACAGCCTACAGAATCAACTAACCTGGGCTCACAGGGGCTCACAGAGACTGAAGAAACAATAAAGAAGCCCACAGGGGTCCGACCTAGGCCCTCTGCATGTATTTCATGATTGTGTAGCTTGGTGTTATTGTGGGACATCTTACAATGGGAAGCAGAGACTGTCTCTGATATTTTTGCCTGCTTTGGGGATCCTTTTCCTCCTTTTGTGTTGGCTCACCTAGCCTTAATAAGAGGAGATGTGCCTAGTCATATTGCAACATGATATGCCATGTTTGGTTGATACTTGTAAGAGGCCTGCCTTTTTTGGCAGGAAATAGACAAGGAATGGATCTGGGAGAGAGAAGGCAGCAATAGAGAATTAGAGGAGATAAGGGAAGGAAAACTGCAGTTGGTATGTAATTTATGAGAGAGCAATAAATGAAATAAAATATAAAAATAATATATTTTCTCTTGATATAGGCTATTCCAGTGAAGCTAAGCAATTCTGTTATTGTAACTTCATTATACTATAAGTGTAACACAATTGCATTGTTTTCAGAGAACATTTAAATTATTAAATAAAAGATGATGCAAAACACTTTTCTTTAAGTTTGTTAATAAGCTATGAAAACCATATAAAGCATTGTCATTTTTCTTCATAATGAATTCTTTCTACTGTCTTTAAAATAACAGTGCTACCAAGTGATGTAGTTGGATTTAAATTTCATGAATTTTGTTTGTTGGTGCTCATTCACGTATCTGTGTGTGTGTGTATGGGTGTGGTGTGGGGGTGTGTGGTGGGGGGGGGTGTGTATGTGTGTATGTGTGTGTGGGGTGTGTGGGGGTGTATGTGTGTGTGTGTGTGTGTATGTGTGTGTGGGTGTGTGTGGGGGTGTGTGTGTGGGGGGGTGTGTATGTGTGTGTGGGGGTGTGATTTTTTTCTTTGTTTAAAATCTAGACAGTCTCCAGTGTACTCTGATCTTCCAACTATACACTTAAATTTATCACTAAAATGGTAAAATATTCCCTTAAAACAAATACTTGCTTAAGTTTCTTTTCTCTAAAACTCAGGGGCTAGCCTAGCAAATAGAAGAAGAAGGAGTAACTTCACTAGAATTTGACAGAAAATAATGTGATAAGGTTGCAATTTTAAAAGTCAAGGCATACAGAAAAAATAGTGTATTTGAAACAGTGATGGCATCGCTACCGTCATAAAAATGAGAACCCTGGAGGCGTCACTCATTCCGCATGACTACTGCCACCATCCTTCCCTGTAGGCATTCTTGAACATAGAAATGACTACATTTGAAGTTGTGTTTTAACACAGAGGAAAATCTTAGTAATAAATGTTTCCTAGATTAAAACAGTCATTCATACATAATATTGACTAATATTACAAATGTCAAGGAAAACAATGTTTCATTTTCTTAATCAGGGAGCAGAAGCCAATAATGGGAAAAATGAGAAATGACATTTTAGACATAAAATAAAGTGAAAACTGGGAATGGCGACACATGTCTGAATTCCTCGCACTCGGGTGACCAAGGCAGGAGGTTTGCAAGCTTGAGAGCAGACTGAATACATAGTGAGGCCCTGATTCAAAATAAAGAAACTAATTAACTAACAAAAACTAAAGTATTTTAAGATATGAGAAATAGAACATAAGCAAAACTATTGGAGAAACATAAAGGTAAGTCAAGATTAGAAAAAAGAAAAACAAAGTATACAAAGACAGGTACTGTTACAGACAGAAATCGATAAAGTAAAACTTGAAAGAAAAAAGCTTCAGTGGTAAGCATTCCCCTCTAGGTAGCAATTTTTATTCTTGATTTAAGGAATTTAATTTAACAAAATGTCATATTTTAATAAATATTCATTATTTGATAATTTTATATATTGCTCATATTCAACTCATCTCCTTAACTTCTCCAAGGTATGGCCCCATCTTCCTACACAGCCACCCCAACTTCATGTCTTCTTTTACTAAATTTTATAACCCACAAATCCAATTTGCACTGCCAGACAGTTGTATTTGGAGTATCAACCAACAGAGCTTGTTTTACCTACTAGAAACCACACAGTTAAAGAAAATAGACTGCCCCTTTCCTGGAAGCCATTAACTACCCATAGCTTCTTAGTTAAGGGTAGGGGCTCATGAACACCTTCACACTCCATGTTAGAATGCTAAATTGATCTTGAACTAGCTAGCAATAACAGCTGCTGTGAGCTCATGCAGGCAGTAGTCCTGTCTTTTACAGAAAACTCTGCAATACCCTAGAGCAACAACTCAAGGAGAGGGTACTCACCATATTTTTAAAGTAGTCAAATGCTCTAATTCCATAAAATGATGAGACCTGTATATAAAACCTTAATCCCATAATTAGATGATTGTTTTGACAGCTATTTAGAAATGGGGAACAGGTCAAGATTCTCATACAGGGTAACCTGTAATCTTCTGGAATTTATCCACATTTCATTCACATGAAACAAACTTCTTCAGAGAAGCTAAAAACCAGTGAATTATCCCAGTTTATTTTTTCTAACCATGTGGAAAGCTTCCAGGAATATAAATGAGGGAGTTCACCCAATTATCCAATTTTCATCAAATGCATACACCTAGAACTTTTATTTTGCATAGAAAGAATGAAAGGAGGAATTTTAAGATGCTTGGTGTCTAATAGAGAGATGACCTTTCCAGGTCACCAAGTGATCTTCTGTCTTTTGAATGAAGAACAATTGCTAAAGAGGAAGCCAAAGGGAGACTTACCAATTCATTTCATTTTTTCTTCCTATTTTCAGATGATTGTGTTTGTGGATGAAAATAGAATATTTCATTCAGCTTCTTCAGAGAAATATAAATATCTGTTCTTCTCTGGGTGCCATCTAGGGCTGTAAGAACCCAGGGTGCTTGCTTGAGGCAGACTTGCCTCATCCCAGATTCATCCCTTGAGGCTGGTTCTACACTGATGAAGATACTAATTCAGATTTAATGCATTTTCATGCACCAACTGTAATTATAGTGTATTCCCAAGGGTGGGAACTTCCCTGGAGCTAGATAAAGATAATGCTTCACCAGTGAAATATTGAATTTCTGGGTATAGAAGGGCTGTAGATGTGGTCATTTTCATTTATGAAACACAAATACAAAATGAGAAAGAAATAATAATATGAATGGTAGCTCTCTGTTCTATAAAGTTATTTGCATTGATTCTACAATTTAATCAGCCATATCACTATGTATACAATTACTGGGCTGTATAAGGGCATTTTCATATAAGTGCATGTCTTTTGGCCAAGTTCCTTATATTACCTCCCATTCTCTCTACATTTTCTGGCTTATCCTCCCATTTTCCCCTCCATATGTTTTGACTCTTTCACTTCAATCTTCCTGACATACATACATCCATGACATATATATCTATATAAAATTCATACACAAGAGAAAACATATTGTCTTTCTATGTATTACTTCATTTGTGTTAATATGATAATCTCCAGTTTTATTATTTCCAGTAGATGACATAGCTTTGTTCTTTGTGGCTGAATATAATTCCAGTGTATACATCTATCACATTCTCTTGATGGACAGCTAGTTTGATCCAATAACTTTGTATTGTGAAGAGTGCTGTAATAAACTTTGACGTTGTAGAAGTGTCTCTATAGACTTAGAATCTTTCTGACTAACACCTAGGACAGAAATATCATATTTTTAGGTTTTGAGGAATATCCATGCTAATTTATATACTAAATGAGTTCATTTAAATTCATTTCATCCATCATTGTCCATTTTTCCTTCATCCTCAGGAATATTTGCCATTTGTTTGCTTAATGCCTGTCATTCCAACTGGGTTAAGAAGGAATTTTGATCCATGTTAAATTTCCATTTTCCTGATGGCTAGTGTGATTTGAACATGAAATATTTCCCTTAGGATGATGTGTTTGAACATTTAGGTGGCACTGTTTGATAAGGTTATGATACTCTAAGTGTTGGAGCCTTGTGGGAGAAGTAGATGAGTAGGAGAGTTACTTGAGGGGTAAAACTAAACACTGCTTCCTGTTTACTATCTGTCAACTAAGGATGTTTGTGACCAGCAGATCTCCTGATCCTGATGCTTATCCCAGCAGCTGCCCATCTTCCCAGCCATGAAGGAATGACCTTGTCAAATAATAAGCCAGAATTAACACCTCTTCCTTTAAACTGTTTATTTTATTGACCACAACAAAGAGAAAGTTATGTAATATAGCTAATTATATTAAATGCTTTCATGGATTATCAGCCATTTATACTTAATCTTTTGATAATTGCCTGCCCATTGATTTTCTCCCATATGAACTCTGTATTTTATTTCTTGGTATTTATTTATTTATTCATTGGTTTATTCATTTATTTACAATTTTATGTACATTATAGATATCAAAACTGTGTCTGAAATGTAACTAGCAAGGTTTTTCTCCCATTATCGTTACTGTTTATCAGAAAAATTAAATTTTACACAATCCTATTTGCCAATTCTTGTCATTGTTTTATCAGTGATTGGAGTCCTTTGCAGAAAGTTGTCTAAGGCATGAAGTGTCTCATGGCAACATTAACAACTACTTTTATTGTTTTTCCCTAAACACTTTCAGGTCTGAAAGTAAAATAATATGACCATAGCTGATGATTACTTATTTATTTTAGCTATTTTTCTGTTTCTATGAAGAGCCACTATACCCAAGGCAACTTAAAAAGAAAAGAATTTAACCAGGTTGTGGTGGCGCACGCCTTTAATCCCAGCACTTGGGAGGCAGAGGCAGGTGGATATCTGTGAGTTCGAGGACAGCCTGGTCTCCAAAGCGAGTTCCAGGAAAGGCCCAAAGCTACACAGAGAAACCCTGTCTCAAAAAACAAAACAAAACAAAACAAAAAACAAACAAACAAAAAAACAAAAACAAAACAAAACAAAAGGGAAAGAATTTACTTGGGGGCTGTCTTTGAGATGAGAAGGTGAGTCCCTGCCCATCATGGGAGGGAGCATGGCAATCGGCAGGAAGGCATCGGTAAAGAGCAGGAGCTGAGAGATTACATTTGTTCTCAAAGTTGGAAGCAGAGGGGGAAACTGAGCCTGGCATGGGATTTGAAAACTGAAAACCCATCCCCAGTGATATTCTTCCTTCATACTTCCTAACCCTTTCCCAAAGAGTCCAACTGGGAACCAAACAGTTAAAAATACAAGCCTATGGGGGCCATTCTCATTTAAAGCACTACAATACTGCTCATTAAAACTTAACTCACCTCTGTTTTCTGCCCTGCCCTCAGCACCAGTTCTCTATGCATGGACATAGCCCACCCCCACAGCTTTCCTGATTTTTATCCCCATTCCAAGTCAGGACTAAACACTAGATGAGAAAGTTGTTGTTTTTTTTTGTTTTGTTGTTTTGTTTTGTTTTTTGGTGGGAACAATGAAATTTGATTTTTTGTTTTGATTTGCTTTATATCCACATAAAAACTTTTTTCCCTTTTTTTAAAATTTTTTTTATTTTTTTATACACAGAGATTGCCCAATGACAAATAAATGGAAATTTGGTTTTATACTATATATTTTCTACATATATACAGAGTAAGAGAAAAAGAGAGAATCAGAGACAGAAAGAACAAATGTGTCTTTATTTTTTTAGCACATCTCATTTTCCTAATTGCTTAGCTAATCATCAGCATTCACTCTAACTTTGCTGACCTCTACTTATAAAATAACATGATATCATAATTCTGAATTGAAAATGTAGGCTTATCTTAAGTTATCAATGTATAATGCCAAGTGATTTTAACTTATGTTATTTTTGTGTTAGTTTTGGTTAGATTCCAGCAATTACAAATAGAAGGTAGAATGCTCAAGCAGTATATTTCCTCCAAAAATGATTGTATTCCCAATATACTGGTGCCATGAGTGAGTGTATTTACTTCATAATTATTGAATGAAATATGTTCCCTCATTGATGTATTTCCAACACTCTTTTATATTGCTATTACTTACCATCTATCCTATGGTCTTAAAACTTTTTTGTGTCCTTAATTAAATATTTTCCAATACTTCTCCAGTGCTGAGATTTCAATTGTCCTAGATTGCATCCTAACATCTAACACTACATAAGACTATCTATGTCGATTATATTTTATTCTGTTTAATTAGGTTTTGTTTCCATTTAATGAGAAATACAAATTGTCCATCTTTATTATGAATAGCATATTTCCTTGAATTGTGGGGATTAAGTTGATTAGGTTTTCTTCAGTGTAGCTAAAACCTGTGGAAAAAATGTTCTAAGGGTGAACAATTATTTGTTCCATAGTTTAAGAGGCTTCAATTCATTGTCAGTGAATCTCCCGCTTCTGAGTCAAGGCACTGTGGTACTTGATAACATGCTGTGGAGTGTGTGGCTGAGAACAGTAGCTTACATAAAGTGGTGGTAGAGAGTGAAGAAAAGATCTTAGGAGAGATACAGTCCTTAAAGGCATGACCTAATGACCTACTTCTATCAGTGGGGTCTCACATTCTCAGAGCTATTCAGCATATGAATTCATCTGTGAATTAATCAGGATCCAATAGCCTTTCAAAAGCTCAGTGATCACAGCTAGTATTTAACATTGTGAAACTTCTGGGAATATTTTCAGATTCAAACTATTATATATGCATGTTGAAAATAGGGGTCTTGGCCCTGGAGGAGATGGTAATAGAGTGGAGGGGGTGGGGGGAAGGTGGGTGTGGGGGCAGGAGGGGGGAGGACAGGGGAACCCATGGCTGATGTGTAAAATTAAAACACAAATATAATAATAATAAAAAAAGACTAAGGTGAGTTAATTAGCATATGCTACCACATATTTTTATTTCCTCTGCTTCTAAATCATGACAAAAATGAAATTATACTAATTGAATATATGATTAGTGTTCATTGTAATATTATTTAGCAATTGCAGTTTCTGATGTTAGCTGTGGATGCTTGAGAAGAACAAATAAAGAAACCCATAGAAGTGCATCCTGATAGCAACATGAATAATTTCATTATTTTTCAACACATTCAAAATGATTTGAGAGGTACATAGAATTTTCAGTTAGATAATCCTTCAGAAACACTTTAACACAAAATGTCACAAGCAGGAAATCTTCATTAGTTGATATGCTAACTATAAAGTTTTCATTATCATAAAGGACTGATTTTGTAAAATTTAAAGTGTTCTGATGACTGACATGATTTCTCAACAAACTATCATTAAGACAACAAATTATTATTAAGGCTGAAGGCACAGCTGCCATTAGAGAATGCAATATTAGAAAGATTCATATTTATATTAATTACTGTTGGTTTTTAAAAAACCAATATTGAACTGGAGTTTAGAGATATACATGAGAATATTTCACCTGCTAATTTGCAGCTATAGAACCACAGACATAAGTAAATGAGATAGGAATCATTGCTTAGTCTTACTCATATTCATTCATTACAGGGATAGCAGAAAGATGACTTCCACAGCCGAAATTTCCACATCTTTTCAGGATGCACATGACAGCATTCGCCTATGTTACACTCTGATAATAAGACTGAATACAGAAAGTGTAGCTTTTATCCACCCAACATAGGAAAGTGTTCATAAAAAGGTTGAAGTATTTAATATAATTAATTACAGTAAGTAGAAATGTTTTATATCTTGCTACCACAAAACACTTTATTAAAACTACAAAGTAAAGAGCAAACAGAAAAGAAATTCCTTGAATACTAGACTAGTGTTCATCCTCAAGGAATAATAGGGTTTCCTAAATCATTCTATTAGACTATAGTAATAAAGAATGATCATTTTACTCAAGGTAAATTTTCCAAGTTCATTGTAGAATCAATATTTTAAAATTTTTGCAACATTTTTAAAATATGTAGCTAATTAATATAATAGCATGTTCTGGAATTGTTTTGAAAATTCTTCAAATAATTGAATGACCCAAAGTCTACTACAGATTCACTTTACTTTGCTTTATTTTTACCATCCATAACCTAGATATGACAACACTAAGTTTTTCCATTATTTGTTTCTATAAATGTTCTTTACATTTATAGATTGTTCCAACAAATATGACTGGAGCAATTACTTTGTGCCAATCACAGCACCTGAGATAACACAGTATACAAGGCATAATTTTTCTTGCCTGGAGATCTGAATTTTCTCTAAGAAATATTGAATGTAGTTGAGCATGTGTCCTTGTGGTATGACTGAGCATTTTTTGGGTATATTCCCAAGAATGGTATAGCTGGGTCTCCAGGTAGATTGATTCCTAATTTTCTGAGAAACTGACATACTGATTTCTAAAGTGGCTGTACCAGTTTGCACTCCCACCAAGAGTAGTGGAGTGTTCCCCTTGCTCCACATCGTCTCCAACAAAAGCTATCTGCAGTGCTTTTGATCATAGCCACATTCTGACAGGTGTAAGATGATATCTCAGAGTCCTTTTGATTTGCTTCTCCCTGGTGATTAAGGATGCTAAGCAATTCCTTAAATTTCTTTTGGCCATTTAAAATTCTTCCTTTGAGAATACTCTGTTTAGCTCTATAGTCCATTTTTTAATTGGTTTGTTCATTACTTTGATGCCTAGTTTCTTGAGTTCTTTATAAATTTTGGAGATCAGCCCTCTGTCAGATGTGAGATTGGTGAAAATATTTTCCCATTCTGTAGGCTGTCATTTTGTCTTATTTACTGTGTCCTTTGCCTTAAAGAAGCTTCTCAGTTTCTGGAGGTCCCACTTATTAATTGTTTCTCTCAGTGTCTGTGCTACTAGAGTTATGTTTAGAAAGTTGTCTCCTGTGCCAATTCGTTCAAGACTATTTCCCATTCTCTTTTCTATCAGGTTCAGTGTAACTGGTTTTATATCAAGGTCTTTGATACAATTGGACTTGAGTTTTGTGTATTGGGATAGATATGAATATATTTGAAATCTACACATTGACATCCAGTTATGCCAGCACCATTTGTTGAAGATATTTTCTTTTTTCCATTGTGCAGTTTTGGCTTTTTTGTCAAAAATCAGGGGTTCATACTTGTGTGGGTTACTGCAGCGTCTTCAATTTGGTTCCATTGGGCCACATGTCAGTTTTTATGCCAATACCAAGATGTTTTTATTACTATAGTTCTATAGTATAGCTTGATGTCAGGGATGGTGATGCCTCCAGAGGTGACTTTGCTGTACAGGATTCTTTTTGCTATCTTGGGTGTTTTTTTTTTTTCCATATGAAGTTGAGTATTGTCCTTTCCAGGTCTGTGAAGAATTGTATTGCAATTTTGATGGGGATTACACTGAATCTGTAGATTGCTTTTGGTAAGATTGCCATTTTTATTACGTTAATCCTACCTATCCATGAGCATGGGGGAATCTTTCCATTTTCTGATATCTTCTTCAATTTCTTTCTTCATAGACTTAAAGTTCTTTTCATACAGGTCTTTCAGTTGCTTATTTAGAGTTACCCAAGGTATTTTATATTATTTGTGGCTATTGTAAAGGGTGATGCTTCTCTGATTTCTTTCTCAGCCCATTTATCATTTGTATATAGGAGGGCTACTGGTAGAATTTTTGGGGTCACTTATGTATACTATCATATCATCTTCAAATAGTAAAAGTTTTACTTCTTCCTTTCCAATTTGTATACCTTTGATCTCCTTTTGTTGTCTTATTGCTCTAGCTAGAACTTCAAGTACCATATTGAATAAATATGGGAAGAACAGACAGCCTTGTCTTGTTCCTGATTTTAGTTGAATCGCTTTGAGTTTCTCTCCATTTAATTTGATGTTAGCTATTGGCTTCCTGTAAATTGCCTTTATCATGTTTAGGTATGTTCCCTGTATTCCTGATCTCTCCAAGACCTTCACCATGAAGGGGTGTTGGATTTTGTCAAAGGACTTTTCATCATTTAATGAAATAATCATGTGTTTTTCCCTTTGAGTTTGTTTATATGGTTTTATTATGTTGACAGATTTTTGTATGTTGAACCACCCTTGCATCTCTGGGATGAAGCCTACTTGATCATAGTGGATAATTGTTTTGATGTGTTCTTGGAGTCTGTTTGCCAATATTTTTTTTTGTATTTTTGCATCAATGTTCATGAGGGAGATTGGTCTGTAATTTTCTTTCTTTGTTGCATCTTTGTGTGGCTTGGGACTCAGAGTAACCATCGTCTCATAAAAGGAATTTGGTAATGTTCCTTCTGTTTCTAATGTGTGCAACAATTTGAAGAGTATTGGTATTAATGCTTCTTTGAAAATCTGGTAGAATTCTGCATTGAAACCATCTGGTCCTGAGCTTTTTTTTTTTTTTTTTTGGTTGAGAAGCTTTTAATGACTGTTTCTATTTTCTTAGGGATTATTGGTCTATTTAAATTGTTTATCTGGTCTTGATTTAACTTTGGTATTTGATACCTATCCAGAAAATTGTCCATTTCTTTTAGATTTTCCAATTTTGTTGAGTAGAGGTTTTTGAAGTATAACTCAATGATTCTCTGGATTTCCTCATTGTCAGTTGTTATGTCACCCTTTTCATTTCTGGTTTTGTTAACTTGTATGTTCTCCTTCTCTCTCTGCCTTTTGGTTAGTCTGGATAAGGGCTTGTCTATCTTGTTGATTTTCTCAAAGAACCAACTCTTTGTTTCATTGATTCTTTGTATTGTTCTCTTTGTTTCTATTTCATTGATTTAAGGTCTCAATTTGATTATTTCCTGGCATCTATTCCTCCTGGGTGACTTTGCTTCTTCTTGTTCTAGAGTTTTAGATGTGCTCTAGAGTCACTTGTGTGATACTTCTCCAAATTCTTTATGTGGGCATTTAGTGCTATGAATATTCCTCTTAGCACTGCTTTCATAGTGTCCCATAAGTTTGGGTATATAGTATATTCATTTTCAAGTTCATAGCAGCATTATTGGTAATAGACAGAACCTGGAAACAACCTAGATGCCCCTCAATTGAAGAATGGATTAAGAAAACGTGGTACATATACACAATGGAGCAGTACTCAGCAGAGAAAAACAATGACATCATGAAATTTGCAGGCAAATGGATGGAACTAGAAAATATCATCCTGAGTGAGGTAACCCAGACTCAGAAGCATAAACATGGTATGTACCCACTCATAAGTAGGTACCACATGTAAAGCAAAGGATAATAAGATGACAACCCACAACTCAAGAGAAGCTAACTAACAAGGAAGACCCAAAGAGGGATACATGAATTGCCCTGGGAAGGAGAAATAGATGATATTTCCACGAGTAAACTGTGAGTGAGGAGTGGGCAATCGTGAGTAGGAGATAGGGGATGAGAACATAAGGGACTGACATGGAACAAGGATAGAGGGGGAAAGCAATGAAAGAGATAGCATGATAGAGGGATAGATCATGGGGATAGAGAGAAACCCAGGCCTAATAAAACTGCCAGGTATCTCCTAGGATCACCCCCAGCTTGGGCTACTAGAAATAGCGGAGAGGATGCCTGAATTGAACTGGCTTACCCCAGTGATCAACACAGTCAATACCCTAACTGTCGTCACAGAACTTTTTCTCCAGTAACTTATGGAAGCAGATATAGAGATCCATGGCCAAACACTAGGCCAAGCTTCCAAGGTCCAGTCAGAGAGAGAGAAGAGGGATTCTATGAGCAAGTATATCAGGATCATGATAGAGAAACATGCAGAGACGACCAAAGAAAATGAGTGTAAAATCAGGAAAGTTGGATCAATGGTTTTCGAGTCTACCTGGGACTGGACTAGGCCCTTTGCATGATGACACAGTTGTGTATTTTGATCTGCTTGGGAGGCCCCCTGGCAGTAGGATCAGAATCCATCTCTGGTGTATGAGCTGGCTTTTTGAAGCCCACTACCTATGATGGGACACCTTGTACAGCATTGGGGCAGGGGGAAGGGCTTGGACATGCTTTTATTGGATATACCTCCCCATGAGAGTCCTTGTCTTCTTCTCAGTGGGAGTTGGGGGTGGGTTTGGAGAGAAAGGCTGGAGGGGCTAGAGCAGGGAAGAGGGGATTCTTTGATTGGTATGTAAAATGAATGAAAAATTTTTCTTAATAAAAATAAATAAATAAATTTTAAAAATATTGAAAATAAATACTATATCTACAAGTAAGTTGATAAATGGTTTCTTAGAAATTTTGTGTGTGCTACATACAAACAACAAATGGTGAGTGGTGGTCAGGATCACTTGGGCTGAGGATTAGTCTACAATTTAGACTGGTGCTCAGGGTAAACTTACTAGAGGATTTCACATTTCTACAAAGACTTGGAAAGGTGAAAGTGATAGCCAGGTAGATATTTACATTAAAAAGTATCTACTGAATTTGTACAACTGTAGGCTGGAACTGAGTTAGGACAGGATCCAGACAGTGGGAAGAGGAGAAGTCACAGATGAAAATCATAGTGGACTTTTGATGAGAGGGCTCTGTCACAGAGTTTTTTCCATAGGCAAAACAAGCTTCTGCTAATGATGGTATGCTCATGGCTGCCATATTAGGGTCTAACTAGAGTTCAGATAGATGTATGCATTATATTTTCTCTATGCTGTGACAAAATAATAAAAAAGGCAATTTAAGAAAGATGTGTTTATCACACATCAGAAAATCATGGTAGCATTGTATCAATTGCCAGTACATGTTGATCCATTGTGCTGGCCTTCTATTATGGTTACATATGATTCTCAAGCAAAGAGAAATTCATGTCAAATTTGATATGAGGTATTAGATAGAATAATTAAGAATGTGGTTTGGTCTTTTCCTATTGCTACAAAATTATATTGGGTAATTATAAACAAAACTTTATTTCTAACAGTTACTGGAGCTAGGAAGTGAAATGGTATAACACCAACAGAACTAGTGCCCAGTGAAATCTATCAGCATAGATGGTGCATTCTTGACATGTGATGTAGCTTAGGGGTACAGGGTGGTATAGCTTTATGAGGGCCTTGATCCAATTCCTATTATTGAAAATAAATTATGTTATCCCTAAGATATACATAGGCAAAATATTGTTAAATTAAAGTTTTCTTAGATCATGGCACAAGATTCAGTATATGCTTTCAATTACCAAATTGTTGTCCCCAAGAATATTAATCATCATAACTGCAACCCTTGTCAACTTTGCATGCAATTATATTCTTTTAAAATATAACATTTGAGGTAAGGCCCATCTCTGGAATGGGAAGAATAGGTCCCTAGCCTCTAGGCCCCTGGAACATACCCTGTGCCCTTCCCCAAGCCATTGGAGCCCAAGGGACCAGCTAAATGCCTCTCCCCCCTCCCACCTCACCAAGAAAATGGCCCCCTTTGACACCAATGATAACCAGAGTCATAAGCCCACCCTTCACCAATGAGGAACAGAAAACAGGCCCCATCCTGCACCAAATGCGAAAAGCTGCTCCCAGAGGCAGAGCCCACTGGTGCCCACTGGACTAAGATCTGCCCCTGAGGCACAGAACCCATCAGCACCAATTGGACCAAGACCCTGGGTTAGACCAAGAGCTCCCATTAGACCAACAGTATCAATTGGACCAAAAGAGGCTCCCTTGGACACAGACAGAACTTGCTCAGAGTGGAGGAAGAGATGGGTAGATGCCAGTGCAAAAATGCAGTCAACAACATAAAGACCAATATGACATCATCAGAACCAGTGTTGTCACACAAGCAAGACCTGAACATCCAAAAGCAGGAGAAGCAGAAGAAATAGACCTTAAAAATGTCTTGATGCAGATAGAAGCCTTTAAAGAGGAAGTGAAAGCTACCCTTAAAGAATTTGAAGAAAAGACAAACAAAAAAATTGGAAGAAACCAATAAATCTCTTAAAGAAAGGCAAGAAAAAGCAATTAAACAGGTGAATGGAAAAGTCAAAGATTTGGGGGTTAGGGATTTAGCTCAGTGGTAAAGCACTTGCCTAGCAAGCACAAAACCCTGGGTTCAGTCCTCAACTCCCCGGGTGGGGGGAGACCAAGATTTGAAAACTGAAATAGAGGCAAAAAAGAAGACACAAACTGAAGGAAGACTAGAAATGGAAAATCTGAGTAAATGAACAGGAACTATAGATGCAAGCAAAATCATAGAATAAAACTTTCCCAACTTAAAGAAGGAAATTCCTATGAAGGTACAAGATGCTTACAGAACACCAAATACTTGTACAACCACTTTGGAAATCAGTATGGTGGTTTCTCAGAAAATTGGGAATCAATCTTCCTCAAGATCCAGCTATACCACTCTTGGGCATATACCCAAGGAATGCTCAATCTTACCACAAGGATACATGCTCAACTATGTTCATAGCAGCATTATTTGTAATAGCAAGAACCTGGAAACAACCTAGATGACCCTCAACTGAAGAATGGATAAAGAAAATGAGGTACATATACTCAATGGAGTACTGTGCAGCAGAGAAAAATAATGACATTATGAGGTTTGCAGGCAAATAGATGGAACTAGAAAATATCCTGAGAGAGGTAACCAGGAGTCAGAAGGACAAACATGGTATGTACTCACTCATAAGTGGATAAAAGATGTAAAGCAAGGGATAACCAGACTGTAACCTGTAGCTTCAGGTTGACTAGCTAGTAAGGAATACCCTAGGAAGGACACATGGATTGCCCAGTATTGGAGAAACGGTCGAGATCTACATGAGTGATGTGGCAGTGAGTAGGGTAATGGAGGGCAAGGGATAGGGGATGAGAGCTTAGGGGAGTTGAAGGTTTGAGCTGGAATGGGAACAGAGTAGGAGAGCAAGGAAAGAGATACCATGATAAATGAAGACCCCATGAGAATAGGGAGAAACAGAGTGCTGGGAAGGTTCCCAGGAATCCACAAGGATGACTCCATCATAGACTATTGGCAATGGTCCAGAGGGTGCCTGTATTGACCTACTCTGGTGACTGAATACCCTGTCCTCATAGAGCCCTAATCCAGTAACTGATGGAAGCAGATGCAGAGATCCATGCAGAGGCCCAGGTGGAGCTCCAAGGAGTCCAATCAATGAGAGAGAAGAGGGATTCTATGAGCAAGAGATATGGAGACCATGACTGGAAAAAGTACAGAGACAACTAGCCAAACTAGTGGAAATGCATACACTGTGGAACAATAACTGAGGAGAACCCATAGTACTGGACTAGGACCTCTGGATAAATGAGACAGTGGTTTAGCTTGAACTGTTTTTTGTTTGTTTGGTTGGTTTGGGTTTTTTTTGTTGTTTTTTGGGGGGTTTTGTTTGTTTGTTTGTTTTTTCAAACAGGGTTTCTCTGTGTAGTTTTGCGCCTTTCCTGGAACTCGCTTTGTAGACCAGGCCGGCCTGGAACTCACAGAGATCTGCCTGGCTCTGCCTCCCGAGTTCTGGGATTAAAGGTGTGAGCCACCACTACCCTGCTTAGCTTGAACGGTTTAGGGGGCCCTTAGCAGTGGGATCAGGACCTGTCCCTAATGCATGAGCTGGCTTTTTGTAAACTTATGCCTATGGTGAGACACTTTGTGCAGCCTTGGTGCAGGGAGGAGGGGCTCTGACCTGCCTCAAATGAATGTTCCAGGCTCTGCTGACTCCCCATGGAAGACCTTGCCTTGGAGGAGGTAGGAATGGGGGGTAGGTTTGGAGGAAAGGCTGGGAGGCAGGAGGAGGGAGGACAGGGGAATCTGTGGTTGCTATGTAAAATGAATAGAAAATCTCCTAGTAAATAAATAAATAAACTATAACATTCCACTTGCTACATTATCCCAGCTCATATTAATCTCTTATGCATTAAGTCTATCTCCATGATCCCTCAGTCTTTACAGTTACAAAAACCCAAGATCCAAGTCTTTTCTAATACTCAAGGCAAACTCTTAGCTATGATTTACCATAAATTTTAAAGAAACTATATACTTCCAATATATAATGACACAAATAAACATTGCTATTCCTAAACCAAGGAGCAGGGACTCAAAAAGAAATAGTCATTTCAGTGGCAAGGGAAAATATATGTGTGTCACTGATGTAATACATTTTCATTTTATTTTTATTGTATGAATGTGAGTGTTTTGCCTGCATCTATTTATGTCCTCTGCATGTCTACATTGACTTCAGAAGACACAAGAGGTAGTGGGAAGCCCAGAGTGGAGTCACAGAAGATTATGAGTAACCATCTGATGGCTGAAACTGAACCTGGGTCTTCTGCAAGATCAGCAAATGCTATTAGCTGCTAACCAATCTCTCCAGCTCCAAAGCAGCACTTAACATGACTATTTTAATGAAGTGGAGGATAATTTCAACTTGTATTTTTAATGTTTTCTTTGTCATCTATTTCTGTCCTAACTTTCCTTGAGGATTTATGCAGATAAGTGCTTCATAATCTATTTAGCTGTGAACTTGTTTCTTAAGAAGAGAGAAAACTAATAAGCTTCAGGTCATCATTAATAGCTGAAATAAAGAAATGTAAAGGGGAAAATGACTTAAGGCTCCATGCAAGTTTGTGGTGAAGAGAAATGAGGGACTATCCCCATGAGGCGAGCAACATGAGCAAAGGCCCCCAGTTGGGAGGAAGGGACAGTTTATAGCACAGATTACAAAACAAAGATTTTTAGTCATTAGCACCAGGATGTAAGTGTTGATTTCTTCAGTAGGGCTCAGATGCATAATTGATTAGCACTGTTTTATTATTTTAACTGTGCAATTTATCTAGAAATATTGAATTGGTGATTAATAACATAGATTCAAAATGTCTTAAATAATATTTGTTCAAATAGCAGTCACTATGACTATATGAGAATTTGTGATTTTTATTTTCTGTTATTTCAATAATACTTCAATCTTTTCAATTATTGTACATATGTAGTTGTACAAACACAGAGATTAATGAATTTGACCTCAGTAGTCCTGAAAGAAGATCTTAAAATTGAATTTTAGAATCAATTCTATGAATAATCACCTGTGAATCAATTTTAGCCTAGTCTGCTTCTAAAACAGTATTGTTATCTCTAACATAGTAAACAGCTGTTCTTTTTTCTGTGTTTCCTTTTTTATTTATAGTCATTTAGTTTACAAATTACACCATTTTAATCTTCATTCTCATTATATATTACAAAACACTTTTCCAAAAACATTTCATGTAGTAGAGTAAAGACTGTATCTATTGTGTTTTCTGTAATTAAGCTCAATAACAGACTTAGAAATCACCACATAGTGAGCATTCGTTTCTAGATGTGAGATAATTGTACCATCTTCAGGGCAACAGAGTCAGTAATGTGCTATTGAATTACAGGAAACCTATTTGTGGATGCTATTTTCTTTCTCAGTTCTAAAAGTGTGTGTGTGTGTGTGTGTGTGTGTGTGTGTGTGTGTGTAATTATTTTTTTTCTCTAGATAAAATTTTAGCGCCTACACATTCTATGAAACACTGTAATCATTCAGGAACACAGCTATATTTATATATCTCTTAATAAATATCTCTATATAATAAATAATTATATGTAATATAATTATTATATAATAAATATTCCATCAATTCTTCTTTGTTTCATGAAACTAAGAGGTTTTTATTAGAAGCAAAAGTAACTTCATTAGGGTGAATGGGATCATGAAATTATAATGTGTAAAACCAATGTAAAGGAAACTTGATCAAATCCAGGTTGGAATGAAAGAATGAGCAGAATTCTGTACTTAAATGTCCCGTATTCTGTATATAGGAAAAGAATCACCTGTATAGAAGTAGACAGGAATAGAGACCAAAATGCTAGTTCACCTTTTGATGAACATATACATATGTATGTTTCTTTTAAAAATTATGGGACTTTTGTTAGTATAAACTATGTTTTTATTTGAAGTGCATTGATTTAACAACGATGGTTCATTTTATAATTGTAGGAGAGTTTGGGGCTGGGAGCAAATTTATGTGTTTTCAAATTCCTGGCATGCTATTCTTTGAAATTTTGGAACAATAAATTAGAATTCCTAGTACTTTTTAGAAGTTTCAAAATTATGGAAGGTTTAAATATATTTCCAACAGTCTTTAGACCCTATTATTTAGGTAAATAAGATTCATATTCAAAAAAATAACATACACCCATTAAGTAGTTCTACAGAGAACTACAGGCTACAGGAATATTTAAACATTGAAAAACAGTTTAAAAATCAATCTGTTGTGGAATCACATATAGGGACTGTCCAACCCAGCTGTCCATGAACATGTGAGTATATAAATAAAATATGGAACAAATATAAAATGGAATATTATTTCATTCTAAAGAAAGCTTGAATCACAAAATTTGCAAGAAAATGGGTGGACTTCAAATGTATATTATTAAGTGAGATCACCCAATCTCAGAAAGAAAATAACTGTATGCTCTCTCTCATGAAATACTCATTCATATAATAAACTGCTTATTAAGCATTCTTTCTGCAGGTGTTTTCAGAAAAGAATGTAAAGATTCTCATTTATACCTCACTTAATGTATAATTATTTCATTTTTCTTTCTTTTTTTAAAAAATTTCATTTTGTAATTTCAAACTGTCATTTCACATGAAATAAGCTTGTTCACAGTGTTCAAGCATCAGTGAAATATTTAGATTATTGTTTTTGAGTATGTGGGAAAATTTTAAGATCTGAAAGTCACCCACTTAATGAATCCTGGTCAAGTTCATAGACCTAATACTAGAACAAAATATTTAAGATATTTCATGATTCTATGGGACTAATAGTAAATAACCTACCTATGTCACTAGGGGATATTCACTCTAATTAAGAACAATTGCTAAAGAAGTATCCAAATGGAGACTTACCAATTCATTTCATGTTCCTTTTCTATTTCCTATTGTGTTGGTGGAATGGTTTTGTTTAGCTAGAGGAATGTCATAAATTTATATCCTCCTCCTGTGTTTGCCCAGGAAAGCAAGAGCATGGTGTATTCACATGAGACCTAGACTTGCTGCATCCAGGTGGATCTCTTGAGCATTGCTACACACTTATGAAGATGATAATTCAGAATGCAAAACTTTTCCATTCACCAACTCCAGTAAGAGTGTGTTCTCCAAGGTTGGGGGGCTGGAGGATGTGGGATGTTGTTGAGAACTTCCCTGGGGCCAAAACAATATGCTTTTCCACAGCAGAAAGTCTCAATCTTCATAATAACCGTTTACTGTGTTTTTTGCCTTCTTTATTATTTGAGCCTCAAATACCTGATATCATCAAACTTACAGGAGTTAGAATATATATTCCAGCGTACTGAGTCAAAGTTAATCTATAGATTCAATTTATCAGCAAGAGACATTTGAGACCAGAAAATTCCTCCTTAGAATCAGAAAAAAAAAATCACCTAGATTCAAATTATGCTGAAATTATTCTCAATTTCTATCACATGCATATTGAAATAAAGGTTTATTTAACCATTTAAATCATACATTATTTTAAATCCAAGTGATGCCCTGTGTAACTAGCATGGCTCATTTCTAATACCCCCAGCCTTTTCCTTATCTTATTATCCCACAGTGCAACACACCCCACACATTGTACCATGGCAAGATACAATGACCATGAGAAAGCTTCTAAATAAGTTTGCTCTTTATTCATGGGGCTTTAGTTTTGAAATAGCCAAACTGCATGCATGTAGGGAACACTGAGGAGTAAATCCCAGTATCTTTAGCAAATGGCTTCTAGCCTGTCCTTCTATATTGTCCACTTTTGTATAATATGTATGTAAGGGTCCAGCCCTAATATTATACAATTCCAGGGGGCCAGGGTAGACGCTCTCATCGTTGTGGGAAATGAATCCAGATGCACAAAGCTCTTTGGTCCAATTTGTTCATTCCTCAGTCACCATCATTTAGTCACCAGTTCAGCTCTTTCCATTTTCTTAATTCCCTTAGTTTTTTTTTTTTATTCCCCTTAGTCCCAATTCTCTTAATGTCCTCAATTCTACCCTTCTTCTCTCAGGACTGGTCTATATCTCCCAAGTAGCAACACCTCATGTTTTGTACACAACACAAGATTGTAGGGTCACTGAGGCTTCCTGGCAATTTTATTTGCAACCCAAATGGTAAAAGATAAGAGTGGAATCAGTTAGCAGTTGGGATAAATCAGAAAAGGAATGTATGTGCTAGAAATATATCCTTACTGTGGTTAGGTAAAGGCATTGTAAGTCTATCATAATGTGTTCAACTATAAACTTACAGGTGATAGGGTAGGGAAAGTCTGTAGGTCACTAAAAGTTAAAATTGTGTTTCTTTTCTTCTGCTGCCAGTTTCCTGACAGGGCAGGGGAAGAATACTGATAGCTAGTCAATCTGCATCACAGCTTGAAGCACCTACTGAGAGGAAACCCTTTTGATCTAAAAGGTTACCTTAGTTTGGGGGAGGGGGGCCCTTTCAGGTGTCTAACATATTGCCTGGTAGCTATCTGTTCCTTGCTTGCCTTTTAAGGTTTTGTTTGGGGTTGACTCTATCTTAGGAAGTAGCTCAAGGAGGGTATTTGCAAAAGGCAGATACCCAAAACAAATGCTAGAGAGGAAGCCTGGAGCTCAGAGGCAGAAGGTTCTAGCTAATCCAGGTGCTTTGAAAAGGAGATTCACACACACATACACATTTTAGGAGAATTATGAGCACAAGGAATTCATAGAAAGGCACAGCTGAATATTAAGCTGCATAACACCAATAGTACCTGCTTATTGGCTTCCCCCTCGACAGACCCTTGGTCTTGTCAAGGTATAGCTTAAAATATACAGCTGGACTTCTATTTTATATTCCTGTGGCTTTCCAGAGTTCACTATCCAATCCTGATGCTTACTGACATCTCTACAGCCTCTCATGGACACCATAATCATTCAGTGAGTAATATTTCTTCTGTTATATTGTTATATTATTTTTTCATTTCCTCATTGTGTATGTTACACACACACACACACACACACACACACACACACACACACACACGCACACACACACTGTATACCACACAACAACATTCTCTTTCTGGGAAGGATTCTCAAGTGGCTTATTTATTTATAGTAATGAATTGAACATAGAACTAACAAGAGCTATAAGGACACACACAACTCTTCTATGAGAGGTGTTCTGGGTCTCAGTTGTAAAATTTTAGAAATAAACTGTTAGAATAAAAAAGAGTCAATTAAAAGTTCACCATTACCCCCCAAAGAATGATAGAAACAGGCTTTCAAACCTAGCACTTTGGTGGTGAAGATAGGAAGACTGAGTGTTGGTTAAATCGGCGCTGCTCATGGCTGGTCACAGTCCGGAGCTGCTATGCCAACAGAGGAATATGCTGGTTGACAAAAGAATCACGAGCCATGGTTACCTTTCTAGAACTTTATTGGGAGAGAAAGAGAGAGAGAAAGAGAGAGAGAGAGAGATACATAGAGACAGACAGAGACAGAGAGAGGAGGGAAGAGAGCGGAAAGAGAAAATGGAGACATACAGAGGGCCTGCCCGCCTTTTAGGCTGGGCCACATCCTAGGCTGATGACATAATTAAGGACAGAACCCTTACACTGATAATTAAAAGCAGTTATATAGTTTAAGGTTACTGTGAGTTACATGAGACATTATCTGCAATAATTGTACATGAAAACCAGGCATGAGCAAAATTCTTAAATTTCTTGTCATAGAAGGACTATAGGTATGGCTACTTACTTTTGTTGTTGTCCAGTTGCTTGGTTTTTGCTTTTTTTTTTTTTTTTTTTTGAGACAGGGTTTCACTGTGTAACCCTGTCTGTCCTGGAATTCACTTTGTAGATTAGATTGGCCTTGAACTTACTGAGATCCACCTGCCTTGGCATCCCTAGTGCTGGAACTACAGGTATGTGCCACCAACACCAACACTCAGCTCCGTCATTTTCATAAAATATTCTAAAATGAAAATTGTGGAATAAATCATGGTAATAGAAGTAAAATTTTCCATATTGAAAATGTGAATACATTGTCAACTTTGCTCATAACTTTTATTTCACCCTTATTCTTACATTTAAAAAATATAATTTATAGAAGCAAAGACTAGAATGTTGGCCTCCAAAATCTCCAGTGAGTAAAGCAGGCTGGAAAGGAGGAGATAGATAATATAGGACAAAAAATGCAAGTTAGACAGAGCATATATATATATATATATATATTCCCCTGTTCTTTGTGTGGTGGTAACAGTTCTTATACCATAGGATTTAAGGTGGCAGAGTTTAAGTCAAAGTGGTCATTCATTTGGTTGAAATTACACAGGACTCCTCTTCAATACTCACTGCCTCTTTATTTTGCTTTGAAAAAAGAAGAAAACTAAACATTGCTCTGTTTCAACTGAGACTTTCAGGTCCCTAACCCATGTGTCTTCAGTTCAGCCATGAATTCAGTAAAACACTAAATTCAAAACTTTATTATAAGAACATAACATCTTTATATACAGTCCTTCTTATAATTATTCAAATTCTCCCACTTTATGATAAATGGCTACCATTGAAAATATGCTTCCAAGCCATATTAAGACTGAGATGGAGGAGACCTATCTGCCTTTCTAGGCTGTGGTAGGAAGGAGAAAACACCTGGTGCCTTTTTGTGCCAGACATTTGGGCACTATTATGGTGAACAAAGATTGTGTGGTGTGGGAGAGAGAGTGAGACAGAGAGGCAGACTGAAGAGGTGAAGATGATGAGTGGGATGAGGTAGGTGACTTGCTTGCCACCCAGGGCCATGGCTATTGCCAAAGCCCATGACTGGGTTTATGACTCTGCTGCAGCTGTGGTCTCTTTTGATGTCTGTGGTTCCTATTACCACTGAAGCCCATAGGATAGGCTGCACAGAGTTTGCCCCACCCCTCACTGGCTGCAACACTAGGGAGAACTGGCCTTGTCTCTCACCAGCTGGAACACTCGCAAGAGTGGGTCTTGTACCTCCCCTGGGTAGCAAAATTGAGCTGACCCTGTTTGAGGCACTGAGGGCCTGAGAGTGGGTGTGGTGATATTGTGTTCCCCAAAATATTGTGCACCCTAATAAACTTATCTGGGGTCAGAGAACAGAACAGCCACTAGATACAGAGGCCAGAAAATGGTGGCCACACACCTTTCTTTAATCCTAGCACTCTGAAGGCAGAGATCTCTCTTGGTCTCTGTGAGTTCAAGGGCATAATAGAAAAAGCCAGGCCAGGTGGTGATGGCACACGCCTTTAATCCCAGCACTTGGGAGGCAGAGGCATGTGGATCTCTATGAGTTCGAGGCCAGCTTGGTCTACAGAGTGAGATCCAGGAAAGGCACAAAGCTACACAGTGAAACCCGGTCTCAAAACAACAACAAAAAGAAAAGGAAAGAAAAAAGGAAAAAAAAGAAAAGAAAAGAAAAAGAAAAAGCCAGGCATGGTGACACATGTCTTTAATCCCAGGAAGTGATTGCAGAAAGCAGAAAGGTATACAAGGCATGAGGACCAGGAACTAGTGCCCAGTTAAGCTTTTAGGCTTTTGAGCAGCTTTTCAGCTGAGATCCATTTTGATGAGGACTCAGAGGCTTTCAGTCTGAGGAAACAAAATCAGCAGAGGAATTGGTGAGGTGAGGTGGCTGTGCTTGTTCTGCTTCTGTGATCTTCCAGTGTTCACCCTAATATCTGGCTCCAGGTTTGTTTTAATTAATAAGACCTTTTAAGATTCATGCTACAAGTGGGAGAGCTGGTCATGCTTCCCTTCTCTGCCATATTCTGGCATGGGTGAGGGAAAGAGCACCCCTCTCTCAGCCCCACTCCTCATCAGCTGTAGCAGATGGGAGAGCTGGTCCCTAGGTCATGAGAGCTGGAGAGCTTTGCCTGCCCTGTCCCTCACCAGCTGCAGCACTCCAGAAAGTGACCTCTGCACCTCACCTGGCAACACAGTAGAGCTGGCCCTGGTGATGTAGGTGTGGGTGAGCCTGCTCTGAAGTCATGAAAGCAGGAGAAATGGCCCTACCCCTTGCTCCTTGATATCCAGGATAAACTAGCTGAAGCAATAAAGGAGAACTCACCATGGAGGTGAGAATAGGGGACAGCTGGTGGGCTTATCAACCATGCAACCACCTAGGCCCTGAGCAAGGGCTATGAGTTGGCCCACCCCAATATCCACCCTTTCTATGATCTGCTGGAATACAAGAAGAGGTTAATCCTGCAGACCCAAAGCTGCAGGATCTCCACAACACAGGGCAACAACAGGCTATCCAAAAGGAGTCCCAGGGAAGACCCAGTGTAGATACTGTATCAGAAACCAGAGGCCTTGAACTAGACCAATGGCTCTTTGAAATAAATACTTGCAAGAAAAGATATATGAACTAACGTGTATATCATGCAACTCAATGTGTCACACTACAGCTCCCAGGACATTTTTGTCTTTCCTTTTTTTTTGTCATTCTTTTCTCTCTTAAAGTTTATATTATTATATTTGGGGAGGAGGTTGCAAGGGCAGAGGGTGGATATGAAGGGATGGGGAGATGAGTGGGATCAAGATACATGATGTGAAAGTTACAAAGAATAAATAAAAAGTTCTTGCAAATAAAAATAAATCACCCCCCTCTGAAAATAAGAAAATATGCTTCCAAGGAACAGTTTATTAGAGTGGCATTTACTATAGTTTCTCATCCATGATGAGTGTCTTACAAGAAGCATAAGCTAGACCCTGGTTTTCCACACCTAGGATGATGGATTCTGAACAATATCAATATTGACATCTAGCATCCAAAATTATTACAATAGAAATATTTCTTAATGTCTACTGATATTTTCCAAAGGTTTAAGAATTTCTTTTGTGAATTGATATTATTTTATATAGTCCATAAGTTTTTAAAATGTAAATATTGCATAATATTTATATGTGGGGTCAAATTTGGTGAAATTACACAAAGAAACAAATTATGGTAGCAGTTTCTTAAGTTTGCTGAAGTTAATCTCAGAACAACCAGACTCACACTAACTACACCTGGTAACTAAAGTTCTATCCAATGAGAAATCAGAATTTCATTATGGTATGGGTTCCATCACATGGAGTGGGCCTCAAATCCAATAAAAATGTGATTGTTTTTTTCCCATAACATTGTAACACCATGACACCAGGATAGCTTACAGGCAGGTACTGTTTTAGGTAGCAGGGTTTATAATTCAGTGATATTGATGATCACTTATTTTTCCATCCAGGATGATTCAAAATACCTTCCATAACCATGAACACTGGTCAGGAGAGGCAAAACTTCTAGTGGGGGATCAGATTTATTTCTCAGTGTTCAATGATACAAACAAGCTGTGTCTTCAGCAAAAGAGTCACACCATCAGGTTATGGAAAGCAACCAATGTCCTTCAGGCAGGGTCCATTGAGTAGCAAGGAACCTGGATAGGTCATGGACCTATGGAGAAACATACTGCTATTATTTTGCTAAAAATATAAGCAATAAGATGACTCCTAATAACATATTGCTGTACCTGTCAATCAGAGCTTGGCTCAAAACTAATCAGAGAAGCTACTTCTTACAATAGATGGGAATAATAAAGACCCACAGCTGGACTAGATGCAGAGTAAGTGACATTGGAACACTCAGCCCTAAACAGGATACCTTTGTCAAAGCTCCAACTCAAGGCTCTGGGATCTATGTGAAAGAAAAGGTGGAGAGATTATAAGGGGTGAAAGTGAGAGATGACTCCAAAAAAAAGTTTCTTTCAATTACAACAGAACTTATACAAATGTGAATCCAAGAAAACTGTAACAATGAACATAAGACCTCTACAGATTCAGGACAAACACGGTCCTAGCAATGAGAGGGGAAAGCAGATATGGTGTTCCAGCTCTAATCAAGAAACTATTTATAATTGATAGCTTCAAGAAAGGGGAACATCAGCTTTCTCCAATGGAGTGCCACTGGGTTTATCAACCAAACTGCAGGTTGGATCCTATGTGTAGGAGTTATTAGTACACACAGGGTGATGTGTGTGTGTGTGTGTGTGTGAGTGTGTGTGTGTGAGTGTGTGTGTGTGTGTGTGTGTGTGTGTGAATTTTTAAAGTTTTATTTATTTATTATTTATTTGGTTTTCTTGTCTTATTGATTTCATTCTTTGTAGTTTATCTCTTTTGATTATCATTTTTTCTCCTTTTTTGGGTATGGGAAGCATAAAGTTGAATGGGTGGGTAGGATAAGGGAGATGTCTAGGAAGTGGAAAGACTGTGGTTGGAATATATGGCATGAAAAAGAAGTTTAAACATAGATCAAAAAGTGAATAATGAGAAAGGTGATAAATACTTCACTATAAATGGGATACATTATATATATATTATATTTTATATATTATATATAATATATATGATATATTATATGTTATATTATATATATGTGTGTGGATCTAACAAAAATGCTCCTGGAAACTTTAAATAAATAGAAATTTCACTTTGGATCTTTAAACTTTAAATAAATAGAAATAAATTTTAAATAAATAGACACTTTTAATAAATAGAAATTTCACTATGGATCTATAATTGAATGAACACTGTTCATACCCTATGTTCATGCACATATGGGCCCCTACACAAAATGACACAGTGCTAATTCCAAATATCACACAGTAATGGGTTGGACCCACCATAAACAACTGATGTCATCAGTGGTGTCCCTGCATTATATGGAGTCTTGTCAGTGCCACACAGCAAGAATAGATAGCGTGACAATTGTTGGTTCTTCAAGTATCCTAACTAAGGTTGGAAACTGTAGGTCAATTTTCCTTGTAGCATGTCCTTCTGGAAAGCAATCTGCAAAATAAATCCCAGAGAACATTGTAAATACTAGTATTAATACTTTGAGAATCTTTTACACTTATGAATAGAAAACTTAATTTTATATGTGGCAAAGAACTGCATTTTTCACGTGATTAGTTGTTACTCAGAATAATTTTCTATCCAAATCTCTACTCTTCCTCTTCTCCTTCTTCTTTTGTCTTGGTTCCCTTCTTTGCTTCCTGAGATACTCCTTTCTTTTTCTCTTCTTTCCCTGTTTCCTAACTTCATCCATTAACTTCTCTTCCTTTGTCTTTTATTCCCTTTCCTTTTCTTTCCACTCCTTCTCTGCACAGGGTAATGCACAAGGCCTAGCTTTCTGCTCCTGACTATAACATCCTGTCAGTCAATGCAAGTTAGAATAACTACCTAAAGTCCAAATAGGAAAGGAATGCAAGCCTACAGAAAGAATAGGGTAGATTAAAGGAGACTGATGATTCTGTCTATAATGGAACAAATATATCCTAAATGTTTATTATGTACATACAATTAGTCCAAGAAGACTGTATACAACATTAAGGCTAACATGTCAGATCCTTATGGATGGACAGGATTTATTCACAAAACAAATGTCTTCCTAGATTGTGGTTTTACAAATTTGCTTTTCCTTTCAGACTTATCTTTACAATTCAGGTTTAGAACTCTATGTTAGTATCCTTGGTACACCAAGTAACAAAGGTTCTTGAATGTAATGTATGTCTTGTTTAATTATGAAAATTTCTTCAGATTCTGGGAATATGTCCTTTCACCAAGGTAATTGCTTTCAATTTTATTTTATTATGTTATTTGCATGAAAATTCATAATTTTAAAGGTTACATTGCATTTTAATACCTTAAATATATTTTAACCAATATGATTTCATTAATGGAAATAATGGTAAGAGAGAATTCAATAAAAGATTCTATCAGGAAGAAAAGAATGTGTAAAAACTGTCATATCTTACTTTTTCAAATATATATAATATATATAATGACTCCAGCTAGGGACACAGGTATCTTCATCTCTTTCCTCAGCTCCTCCAAATCCAATCCCCTAGTCTCATTCCCAACTGTATAGCAGACCACTTGCTGCAATCTCCCTTCCCCTCCTGCATGCTCATCAGTAGATACCGAACAGAAAATGATGTTTGGCAGTGACTTTGGCAGTTCCTTGTCTTGTAATGTCATGTCAGGGCTCCCCCCCCCCAATTTTATCTTAATTTAATGTTTTATATGGTATCCAATTTTGTTCTCTTTCTACTTAACATGTCTTTTATGTGTATATAATGACTTCCAGCATAGCATTTCATGGGATTCCCAAGTGTACGAACAATTGTGTCTTTGTGTCTACATCTGTTTCTTGTATCTCTTCTTGACCTGTTTTTCTTCAATTTGTTTTGTCCTATTCTGGTGTGTTAGTTTTTCTTTCATCTTATTATATTAGAATTTATTTTATTATTGTTCCTTAGAAGCCTGTTTGTTTTCTAATGAAAGATAGCAATGGGGTGGATCCAGGTTGGAGGGGAGGAAGAGAGGTAATGGGAGGAGTATAGGGAGGGGAATCTATAATCAAGAAAAAAAAATCTATTTTCAGTAAAAGGAAAGACTGATATAGATGAGATGCAGGAATAGTAAATACAAGACATAGAAGGAAAGGAAAGCTAAAAATGGAAATCAAAGTGAAATGCAGAAGAGATTTCATCTTGCACCATTCAGAATGGCAAAGATCAGAAAAACAAATGGCTGGAGGCTTGCTGTGGGTGATTGATTGATAAATAAATGCTGAATGGCCAGTAGCCAGGCAGGAAGTATAGGCAGGACAAAGAGAAAGAAGTCTGGGAAGTGGAAGACTAAGTCAGGAGACACTGCCAGCTGCTGCAGTGAGGAGCAGGATGTAAAGTACCAGTTAGCCACAAGACATATGGCAAGATATAGATTAATAAAAATGGGTTAATTTAAGATAGAAGAACTAGATAGCAAGTAGCCATTAGGCCAAACAGTTTAAGTAATATAAGTCTCTATGTGTTTACTTGGGGGACACAAGTGGGAGAGATGTGTCCTGACTGTGGGCCAGGCAGGACCAGGAAAACTTCAGCTATGGCAGCTCATGATGGCAAGGATGTAGCATAAGCAGAACATTCATCCACTCTCAATTGGAGTAAAAACTTGTACAGCCACTGTGGAAATCAGTGTGGAAGTTGCTCATGAAAGTGTGAGCAATATATATCTACAGTAAGATCTAGCAGAACTACTTTTGGGCATTTATCCAAAATATCCTACTGCAGTAATACTTGTGCAATCATGTTTATTGCTGCTCTATTAATAATAGCCAGGAACTAGAAACAGCCTTGATATCTATCAATAAATGAACAGATAAGAAAATGTGTTACATTTACACAATTGAATATTAATCAGCTGTTAAAAAATGAAAGCATGAAATTCTCAGGTAAATGGATTGAGCTAGAAAAAAAATCATTGCAGTGATTTAACCCAGATCTAAGAATACAAATATGTATATATCCTCTTGTATATTGATGTTAGTTGTTAACTCTTTGATAAGCAAGTTATAACCCATACAAACACAGAGTTTAGGTATAAAGTAAGTGAATAGGGAGAAGATGAGATCACACAAAGAAGTGGAAATAAAATAGTTATAGATGGATTGGAGCAGGATTGGAATGTGAGGATCAAATGGGAAAGGAAGAGGGGAGAGTTCAGTGGTAGGGTACAGCAAACACTAAGGGCCAATTGAGGGATTCTATGAAAACCTAGTACAATAGAAGCTTCCTACAAAACATACATATATAAAGGTGATCTTATTAGAATCATGGGGAGTCAGAGCCCCAGCTGGAGTTCTCTTGTTGTCAAATGAAGAAACAAGTTCTAGGAATGGGTTACAACTAATTGTGTTGATGACTAAAGGGACCCAAGCAAAACTCCCAAATAAATCAGGCTATTTCCAAGCCTCTTGGGTACTCAAAAAAAACCTCCAAGCCCTAGTGTTGAAGACAACATCTATATAACTCACTGAATATGGAGAAGTCAAGCTGGTGCCTATCTAAAGCCTATACCCCTGCTGACTAGTGTTCATGGTACTGTGTTAGAGTTTTTTATTGTTGTGAAGAGACACCATGACCACAGCAGCTACTATAAGGAAACATTTATTTGAGGCTGGCTTACATTCAGATATTTAATCCATTATCATCATTGTGGAAAGAAAGCATAGTGGCAGATACGGTGCTGGAGAGGCAGCTGAGGGGTCTATATCCACATTGGCAGTCTGCAGGAAGAAAGTGGGACACTGGAACTAAATTGAATATTTGAGGAGTTCAAAGCCCACCCTAGTCACTTCCTCCAACAAAGCCACACTTACTCCAACAAGGTCACACCTCCTAATAGTGCCACTCACTATAGGCCCATAGTGGCCATTTTCATTCAAACTACCATCGTTACTCTGCATGCTGCCAATGGGTAAAGTTAAGGCCAACCCATCCACAAATCCTTCAGTCTACAATGATGACTTGCATGGAAGATGTGCTAGTGCAATTGCAGCACAAAGCTTGTGGGACTAAACAATATCTTATTGGACTTGAGGCCCACTCCATGAGATGGAACCCCTCTGCAACACTGCTTGGGTGGCCAAGAACATGATACTGGATAAGCCATAGACCTAAGGGAAAACCAAATCCTACTGTTTCTGCTAAAGAAATACAGCAACAAAATGACGACTGATGGCATTCCACTAATCTCTTAGATCAGTGTCTTGCTCAGCTATCTTCAGAGAAGCCGGAGATAGGAACACTACAGAGAGCCACAGCTGAACAATGTACAGAGAATGACAGACCTTGGAACACTTGGTTCCAAATCAGTTATCTCCAGAAGGTTTCTAGAAAAGAGGAGGCAGAAAGGTTGTAAGAGCCAGAGCAGATGGAGAACACTAAAGAGAAAAGGCCCCCTAAACAAAGCAGGACTGTGGCAGAATGCACACAGGTCTGGGGATGATGGTGTCCCAGTGCTGATAAGGGAAGCAGACACAAGCCCATATCACTAACGCAGAAGCTACAACCTAGCTATGAAAAATTAGATTCTCTACCAAAATTTCTCTACAAACCACTCTTAAGGCCTGGCTCCATGTCCAACAGCAGATGACCAACACAAGTCAATGGTAATTTTGGAGGCATTTTATCTCATAATGCTGTTTTGGTTTTTTTCTCTTTTATTTTTTTCCCTATAGTTCTTTTGTTTATATATTATTGCCTCTGATTTTGTGTTTTATGGAATTTCTGGGTTTGCCAGTATGTGTGTCTCTGCATCTATACATGTTTCTTATACTTTTTCTTTGGTTCTTTGTTTTTATTTTATCTTATTTTGTTGTTTTTTCTCTCTTGTTTTAGATGTGTTTGTTTTCTAATTAGAGAGAACAAAAAAAAAAACATAGACTTGGGTAGATTTGGGTGTGTGGGATGTGGGGAGAATCTGAGAGGATTCAAGGTCATCTCTGCACGTTTTTCCATCATGATCTCAACATCCCCTGCCCACAGAATACCTCCTCTTTCTCATTAACTGGATTCCCAGAACTCAGACGGACACTTGGCTGTAGATCTTTGCATCTGCTTCCATTAATCACTGCATGAAGGCTCTATGATGACAGTTAGGGTATTCACTATTCAGATTACCAGAGTAGACCAGTCCAGGCATCCTCTCGACCATTGCCAGTAGTCAAAGGTGGGGTCATCCTTGTGAATTCCTGAGATCTTACCTGGCACCCTGCCTCTTCTTATTCCCATGATGTCTTCATTTATTATGGTATCTCTTTCCTTGCTCTCCCACTCTTTCCCTGTTCTAGCTCAACCCCCCCCCCCCATTTCCTTATGATCTCATCCTCCATTCGCCACTCCCAGTTTGGTCATATAGATCTCATCTATTTCTCCTTTGCTGGCTATCTATGTGTCTCTCTTAGGGTTCCTCCTTGTTAGCTCGCTTCTCTGGAGTTGTGGATTAAAGTGTGGTTATCCTTTTCCTTACATTTAGTATCCATTTATAAGTGAGTACATACCATGTTTGCCTGTCTGAATCTGGGTTATCTCATTAAGGATGATATTTTCTAGTTCCATCCATTTGCCTGCAAATTTCATGACATCATTGTTTTTTACTGCTGAGTAGTACTCCATAGTATATATGTGCCACGTTTTCTTTATCCATCCTTCATCTAGGTTGTTTCCAGGTTCCGGCTACTATGAATAATGCTGATATGAACATAGTTGAGCATGTGTCCTTGTGGAAAGATTGAGCATTCTGCCAAATGGTGGTGGCACATGACTTTAATCCCAGCACTTGGGAGGCAAAGCCTGGGCTACCGAGTGAGTTCCAGGAAAGGAGCAAAGCTACACAGAGAAACCCTGTCTCGGAAAAATAAACAAATAAATAAAGGCTAAATACCTATAAGTTCACAACACATAGGTGTTTCATTTCCAACATGGTCTATACCTGTTTTTGATTTGCAGTTATTTAAAATCAAATTTGTTATGGGTTAGATAACCTTCAAATCCTGAAACCATTGTTTGACGTGAAACTTAATTATGGGACATTATCTTTATGAAGCAGGTCTTATGGCAATTTATAGTACTGGATTTAATGTGTTTTCTTTTATAACAGAAATATTAAGGCAACTGATTTTTCTAAGTTTGATTTTTAAAGCTCAGATACTTAAACTAAATTTTCTTTAAAAATTTGGAAGCAATTCTATGATCATACTCTGCTACAAAAGATATGCTAGAAAACTTTGCTTCGTGCTATGGTGGTATTTGTCAGAGAACTAATAATAAATTATCATTTCCTAAAGTTAGTAATATTAAGTAATATACTTGTTACTCTACTTTATTTTAACCTTTTAACTTCTTTTTGAACTAGGGACAATAATTTACAGTGAGTATCTTTTTAAAAGAACCCACATCTGACAGAGGGCTGATCTTCAAAATACTTAAGGAACTAAAAAAGCTAGACATCAAAATACCTAACAATCCAATTTAAAAATGGGCTATGGAGCTTAACAGAGAATTGTCTGTATATGTAACCATCTTGTTAAATAAGAAACAGAGAGCCAAATACAGAGTTAAAAGCCAAGAGGTCAGAGCAATAACTAAGAGCTGAAAACCTTACCCTTCACTGCTGCTGCTGTCTTTCCTCTCCACAAGAGGCCTACTTTCTGTGTGATTTTCCTTTTTATAGACTTTCTGTTCTACCTTCTCATTGGTTGTAAACCCAACCACATGACCTCCTTGCCACTGCCTGTCTGTACAGACTTCCAGGTCTTCTATGGTTGGTATTGAGATTAAAGGCATGTGACTCCATGCTGGCTGTATCCTTGAACACACAGAGATCCACCTAACTCTGCCTCCCAAGTGCCTGGGAATAAAGGCATGCACCACCACTGCCCAGCTTCTGCTATGGCTTGCTCTGACCCCAAGGCAACTTTATTAACATACAAATAAAGTCAAATTTCAGTACAAATAAAATATCACCAAAATTGTCAGCAGAAGCATCTCAAATACCTGACAGACATTTAAGGAATTGCTCAGCATCTTTAGTCATCAGGGAAATGCAAATCAAAACGACTCTGAGATACTATCTTATACCTGTCAGAATGGCTATGATCAAAAACACTGAAGACAGCTTATGTTGGAGAGGATGTGGAGCAAGGGGAACACTCCTCCACTGTTGGTGGAAATGCAAACTTATCCAGCCACTTTGGAAAGCAGTATGGTGGTTTCTCAGAAAATTGGGAATCAATCTACCTTAGGACACAGATATAGCACTCTTAGGCACATACCCAAAGAATGCTCAATCTTTTTGTTTGTTTGTTTTTTGTTTTGTTTTTCAAGACAGGGTTTCTCTGTGTAGCGTTGTGCCTTTCCTGGAACTCACTTGGTAACCCAGGCTGGCCTTGAACTCACAGAGATCCACCTGGCTCTGCCTCCCAAGTGCTGGGATTAAAGGCATGCGCCACCACTGCCTGGCGCTATTTAGCCTTTAAATAACACATTTTCTCTGAGCTTTCTTTTCTTCTTTGCTTGAAGGAAGCATTTTACTTTTGTATCTTTAAAATCACAGGAAAAAAAAAAAACTTATGGTTTGAATGGTTCTGCAATGGAAATCTCTGAATGATTTCTATCTTTAATAATATTTACTCCCTGTGTTAGGACAGAAAATAATCATTAAGACTACTAAGAAGATCATATCATGTTTGGCAGTGTGACACATGCTTATAATCCCAGCAGTTCAGAGGCTGCTGGAGGAAGATTGTGAATTCAACACCAGCCTGGGCTACATAGTTAGACCTTTTCTCTCTCTTTTTTTTTTCATTTTTCTTTATTATGAAATTATCTACTCACTCCACATGCTATCCACAGATCCCCTCCTCCCTCCTCCCACCCCCATGCCCTCTTTCCCAAGTCACCCCACATCCCCACATCCCCCAGATCGAGGTCTTCCATGGGGAGTCAGCAGAGCCCAGGACACTGAGCCTAGGCAGGACCAACCCCTTCTCAGTGCACCAAGGCTGTGCCAGGTGTCATACCACAGGCACCAGATTCCAAAAGCCAGCCCACAGACTAGGGATAGATCCCGATCCCCCTGCCTGGGTGCCCCCAAAGCAGTTCAAGCCAAACAACCGTCTTCCATGTCCAGAGGGCCTATTCCAGTCCCATGGGGGCTCCACAGCCACCAGTCCACAGTTCATGGGCTTCCACTAGTGTGGCTGAGTTAGATCCTTTCTTAAATGCACAGACACACACAAAGCAGCAACCTTATAGATGGATTTTTCTTGGATCACCAGCCCTTAAATAATGGCACAGAAACTTATTATTAATTAAGAAAACTCGGCTTTAGCTTAGACTTTTTGTTTGTTTCTCTCTTTTTTTTTTTTTTAGTTTTTTGAGATAGGGTTTCACTGTGTAGTTTTGGTGCCTGTTGCTTGTCCTGGATCTTGCTCTGTATTCCAGGCTGGCATAGAACTCACAGAGATCCACCAGGATCTGCCTCCTGAGTGCTGGGATTAAAGGCGTAGACCACCACCATCCGGCTTAGGCTTGTTTCTAACCAGCTCTTGTAACTTAAATTAACCCATTTCTATTAAGCTGTGTGTTGCTATGTTGCCAAGTTGTTTGTGGCTTTTATCTCTGCTCCTATATGTCCTGCTTCCTCTGCATCTGGCTAGCAACTCCCTCTCATTTAGATTCATCTCCTCTTTTCTCTCTGCCTGTAAGTCCTGCCTAACCTCTTCCTGCCCAGCTATTAGCCATTCATCTCTTTATTAAGCCAATCATAAGGGGGCTTGGAAAAGACACATTGCACAGTGTACAAAAACATTATTCCACAACACATATCTTTATGAGTCAATACTTTAAAACTTTAGTGTGATATTTTGTATAAAACTTTCAAAAATGGAGGCAGCATTAACTAAAATATTTTATGAGGAGAGTGAGAGAAAAAGAGATAAAGAACCAAAGATATAGTAAATACAGAGTGAAGCAACTTAAGAATGTATACAGTATTTATGTTATTAAGTAAATATGAGTGAATTTATAACATTTACAAAGATTCTTTCAAAGTGCACTATGAAACAAAACCCAGCCATTTTCTGTTTGTAGGATGTTTTAGTTAGGGTTTCCATAACTGGGATAAAACACCATGACCTAAAGCAGGTTTAGGAGGAAAGGTGTAATTTGTTTTACATATCCTGAGCCACATTTCACTGAGGAAAGCCAAGACAGGAAGGCCAACATGACAGGAATATGGAGACAGAAGCTGATGCAAAGGCCGTGGGTCATTTTCTAATTTGAAGATTCTCTCTTCCCAAATAGTTCTAGCCTGTGTCAAGTTGACATAAATCTAGCCCAAACTGAGGAACTATATCTAAAACATCACAATTGAGAAGAAGTTTCAAGAAAGAGATTGGAAAGAGTGTGACAAATGCACACAAGTAGGAACACAATAGCTTGAGCAGTTGATAGCCGATAAGGCATTTTTGCATAGAGAAGACGCAGCAAGGAAAAGATGATAGAGAGAAGGTAGGTTATTTTATTTCTTACAGAATGTCTCCAAAGATGCACTTTATTCTCAACTTCTTTGTTTGTGAAGACACACTAAAGATCAAGCTTTTCTCTGACTGTTCACTAATACATGAAAATATTAGCAGCAACATAAAATCAAGCCCTAAGTGACAAGCAGGTACCTTAAATAGCACTGTGATCCCCTGCAATGTTAATATAAACAGCCAGCTGGCAGGAGATGATAAGGATGTAGTAATATTTTGATTGGCACTTGTTCTGTGCACATACAGGAATCAGTGACAATTATTCCATGTTAACATAAAATAAATTTCTTTTAACTCACTATTATGAATGGTGATATTTTATTTGTGCTGAAATGTGATTTTATTTGTTTGTTAATAAATAAAAGTGCCTAGGGGTCAGAGCTAATAACAAGCCATTTAGCATAAGTCTGGCAGTGGTAGCACACCCTTAATCCTGATCACATGACAGGCAGATCTCTGTGTGTTCAAGGATACAGCCACCATGGAGATACACACCTTTAATCTTAATACCAACCATAGAGACCAGGAGGTTGGTATAGACAGGTAGTGAGGAGGAGGTCATGTGGTTGGGTTTACAACCAATGAGAAGGCAGAACAGAAAGTTAATAAAAAGACATACACACAGGAAGTAGGTCTATTTCTCAGGGGAAGGATGGCAGTGGCAGCAAGGGATAAGAAGATGGTCTTGGTCTCAGCTCTTAGCTACTGCTCTCTGACCTCTGGGGCTTTAACTCTGCCTTTGGCTCTGTGTTTCTTATTTAATAAAACCGTTCAGAATTACATCTACATATGAAGATTAAAAAGTAAGGAAATTACAAAACTACAATTAGAGCCAGTTTATTTAAATTCATTAAATGAATGTTTATTCTTTGAAAATATTGAAAAGCACCACCCTATTTCTGTGGTAGTTACATGTAATATGATATGGTTTTGAAAAGAAAAGAACAACAAAAACCCTGTGAACTTAATACTCATTTCAGTCTAATAAGAATAAATGTGAATTATTAGGTAGTTTGTATGATAACATGCTCTATGAAAATTTGATTCGAATTAGAACTTGTTTGTTTGTTTTTGTTTTTTGTTGTTTTTGTTTTGTTTTTTGAGACAGGGTTTCTCTGTATAGCTTTGCTTCTTTCCTGGAACTCACTCTGTAGCCCAGGCGGGCCTCGAACTCAGAGAGATCTGCCTGGCTCTGCCTCCTAAGTGCTGGGATTAAAGGCGTGATCCACTACCACTTGGTTTGAGTTCTAACTTTAAACACTATTATGATTTTTTGTTTTTATTTTTTCTTATAATTTAACTTAATCATGTATTCCTCTCTCCAAGCTCCTCTCAGGTCCTCCCTATCTTCCTATCCACCCAACTTTATGTTCTCTCTATCTCTAAGGCTAATTAATACAAAATACACAAAAACAAAAAAATCAAAACATTCAACAAGCCAGTAAGACAAAAAAAAAAAAAAAAAAAAAAAAAAAAAGCCAAAAAAAAGCAAACAAAAATCTTAAAAAGAATGAAACTGTGGAGTTCATTTTGAGTTGGTCAGCTACTCCTGGGCAAGAGGCATCCCTGGAGTATAGTTGATATACCCGTCTCAGAGCTGAGGCTCCAATCTTGCTTAAACTTGTACAGGCCTTGTGCTTGCACAGTCTTTTTGAGTTCATGTGTTTGTCAGTAGTTGAGTCTGGAAGACACTGTTTCTTGGAGTTATTCAACCCCTCAGGTTCTTACAATCTTATCAACTCCTCTTCAGACAGATCCCTACGCCTTCAGGGGAGACGTCTGATGCACACATTCCATTTAGCACTGAGTGATCTAAAGTCTTTCACTCTCTGTACAGTGATAATACAGTTGTGAGTTTCTGTATTATCATTTACTGCAAGAAGAAGCTTCACTGATGAGTGTTGAGTAAGACACTGATCTGTGGCTTAGCAATGTATCATTAGGAATCATTTTACTGCTATGCTCTTCTAGCACAATAATGGTAGTAGGCTGTCCACTAAGGCACATGACCTATCTAGCCTTAGATTTTTGGCCACTTTAGCAGTGTCAGGTTTGGGTTCCGTCACCTAGAGTAGGCCCTACAACCAATAAAAAAGTGGCTGATTACTCCTGTAACTTTTGTGCCACTGTTCCACCAGTGTATTTGCAGTGATCTTGTAGACAGGTTGCTGTTATAGTAGCAGAGTTTGTAACTAAGTAATATTTGTGTTTATGTTTCCCCTCTAATGGTGTGCAGAGTGCCTTCCAGCACCATAGAATCTGGTCAGTAGAATGAAGCTTATAGTTAGACACCAGATCTATTTCTTCATGTTCAATGATTAGATGTTGTCATGAGCAGTAGGGTGTTACAACCAGTTTGTAGAAAGCAATCAATTACCTTGACAACAGCCTGTGATATTTTGGGATCTCATGGGACCATTTTGTCCAACAATTCCACAAAATGTAACCTATTCCTGGCAGTAGAACTTTTACTTGTTGACAGAAAATGTCTAGCGAGGGCATTGTCTCCCCCATTAGCTATTGTAATTTGTAATTTTGAAAGTAATCCCATTTTACTCATTCTTTCTGCATCTTTATTTATAAAATAATTCAATTAAATGATATCCAATAGTAATTTCTATTCTCACATTTGGAGGGATGTCACTTTTCAGATTATCACATCCTTAATATTTGAAAATAAAAAGTAAGCTATTGACAAGGTAGTTATAAATTTAAGGAGGTATTTAGTATACAGAATTAATAGTCTTAAATGGTCCAGAAAGAGTACCAATGGAATCAAGGATCCTTTGAAACAAAGTCCTAGTTCTTGACCAGTCAGATAACCGCCTAGAACCTACTTTTTTCCATACAACTGCCCAAAGACAAGCGCCATATTTTATACATTTGTGTTCTACCCTGACCAATCATGACTGGCTCAAAGGAGCTGAGAACTTTACAAAATTGGGTTAGATGGTTGAGAACAAGAGAAAACAGGATAAAGTAAAGGACACAGAAAGGGCAGGAGAGATACTAAGGAAAAGGGAAGACTAGAGAGGAGAATGGAGCAGGATTTTTTGTTGGATGTGGGTCTGATGTGGAAAGTTATGAGAGCTCGGTTACAGTGTTTCCATTGCAGAAGATGGATACATAGCCAGGCCTTAGACACTAGGTGTGTGTGGAAGCGCTTATAGTTTTTTGTTTGTTTGTTTGTTTGTTTTGTTTTGGTGAAGAAGAAACTAGCTGCCTCTTGGATCTATTCTCTCAGCCTCCCACCCAGCACAATTTTACCTTTTTTCTTGGTTTGTTTGGATTGCCTGTGAGGTGACAGCTTCCAAGAGAACCAGACTTTCGATCGAGGTCGTCACAATTTGCTTCCCTGGGAACGAATTTCCCAATCTGAGGCACTCGATTTCCTGCGTGGCCTCCACAGTTCCACGTGGAACTTAAGCTCGTGGGGCCGCAGGGGCTGGCACCGGTCATTCGGAACTGAGGGACTGCGGTAAAGGAAGCCAGGAAGCGTCAAGGGAGGACGGAGGCTCAGGCCGTCATGGAGCAGTACCTCAGCGCCTGCTCCAAGACCGCCAAACTGGCTGCCAACAAAGCAGCCTCGGGCAGCCTGGCTGAGAGCAGTCAGCAATGCGGAGATGTAAGTGGAGTGGCCTCAGGCCAGTGTGGATGTCCTCCGTCTCGGGCCTGGGGGTAGCCATTGTGGGCCTCGGCCCTGGGAACCGGAATCATCTCACCAGCTCCTGTCTGGCTACAGCAGGGTGTCCTAGGCTGGCTAGACCTTAACCTTTGACTCTTGGATTTCTATCCTCGTGGGAGGAGATGGGCCAAAGCAAAAGACTATTACTGAAAGAAAAGACAAGTTATCTGATTCTGTTTCACAGGGGGCACACAAAGCCCGAATTCCAGGGCTGGGAGCCGCTCAGCTACTAGATCTTCCTCTTGGAGTCAAGCTGCCGGTGATCCCAGGAACTGATACTGTTTATTTTATGACGAATATCGGTGAAAAGGTAAGGCAAGTTTTTGTAATTACATTGTCTTACATTACTGAGAGACCCTCACCCCAGTTCCCCCTAAGGCCCAAAGAGCTGAGGAAAGGGACATCTTAAAATAGCCAGAAATGAGTCAGTTCCCCATTCTCAGACTGGGTGAAGTCAGAAGTTTGAAAAGTACAAAGTCAGACTGTCTGGTGGTCACTAACCACGAGACGCCCCCTTCCCTGAGATAACATGACCAGATTTTGGAGATGGGCTGTAAAACTCCTAACAGAGCAAACAGACAAACTAAGATAAAGTCTAAGCTCGGGAAAACTGAACCAATCAAGGGTGGATCCATACTAACCCCCTCCTCTCAGAAAAATTTTGTGCTTTTTGCCTTCAAAAACTAACCTCCCCAAGAAAGAGGAACTCTCCTCCGTGCCTCGATTAGCCTGGCGCTGCAGAAAAGGGCTCCCTGCTAGCTTGTGTAAGAAATAAACCTTGCTATTGCATCTGGACATCTATGGTCTCCGGTGGTCTCTTTGGGGGTCCTAATCTGGGCAGAACGATTACAATGCTGTACTCTCCTTGCTGTTAGACAATACAGAATATATTAGGAGAATGTGTACTAACAGTCAGACATCATACCACAGGCATTGTTTAGATTGTAAACAAAGCAATTTCATCCAACATGGCTTTATAGAATCATGATCAAAAGGATTTAGATCCTCAGCCCTATTTTAATTATATTACATAGCAAAATATTAACATTTAATTATAAGCCCTTTATATGCATATGTATTAGGTTTTTTCTTAGAAACATTTGATTTAAAGGTTATTACTTTTTGCTATTAATTAGTACTAGGATTTTAATCAAAACTAACTGGTGCTAAAATCTCAATGAAAGACGTGATTTGTTTTTCTTTTGAATCAAATGCTATCTCATGCAGTAAGATAAAAATAGATCTGAAATTATTTTTCATGTTTAGTATTATAATTCTTGTAGATAGAAAAATGCCCTGCTTCTATGATGATGAAACTCCATGGTCAGCTTAGCCCTCTTCCTTCCTTCATAGCTTCAGAATGAATTCTTCCAGATGACATGTTTTAAACACATGCAAACGAACAACCATCACTCATTATTTTTGTTCAATTTTCCTCCAAACTTACTCTTCTTTCTTTTTAATTTGTTAATCTGAGTCATTCTAGAGGATCACCAATGTATTTTTGCTTAGAATTCACATTTCTTTAGGTTGAATGATTACACTCATCATTTGTATTAAAATCTATGATACTGTCTACTTCCCTTAAATGCTTAGATTTTTGTCCCATCCCTAACCTCCTCCAGTTCTTGACTAAATAATTCTGAAGAAGACTTATTTATTATGTCTTTGTTAAGTGGGTACTCAAATTAATATTGAAAAATGTGTTTGTCATTGCTAAATGTCAACATCTAAAAAGACTTGACAGCCAAATTTCATCTAAGAGAGACAATCAATTCCTTCCTTGATGTATATTTCCCATAATGATGTGTACCTCTTATCTGGTCCAATTATCACTAAATTAAACTACAGGGGAACTTGTGTTCTCTGGGAAGCTTTGGTAGTCATTCAATCCACTTTTCTGATTAGACCTTTTGAAAGGTATTGAAATGGTGGCATTAAGACCTCAGTGACTTAACAAAATGTTAAGTGTTTTACACAAAGGAAGACCTACTCTGCTATCATGCTCCCTTAGGCTTTCCTTTTTGCCTTCTGCCTTCTAGTTCTTTTTAGACCCCTACTCCACCTGATTCTCCAGGAATCAAGAAGTGAACTGAACTTGTAAAATTAACAAAGATCACAATCTGGTGCCTTCAGGACCCTTTGGATTGGTACATAATATTGTGTGGTACTGTGAATTGAATTAGAAGCCTACAAACAAGGGCACATGACCTCTGTTTTTCCTGCTCCCCCCACATACTCCAACATCATCATCTGGGCTCTGAGTTGGCACTGTATTAGTAAGCATTAAAGCTGAAAGAATACAAAGAAAACATTAGTTCATTTTTACACATTCTACTTTCAGTTACCTCTTCATCTTCAGAAGTACTTGTTCAAGTTATTATTATTAGTCTCCCTTTGAAAAAGTAACTGAGAACTCACACCAAAACCTTACTCTGATAATGTTTTAGTTAATAAATGAGATTAAATAACTTAGGTGTCTCCTTCATAGTAAAAAAATAATAGGGAATGACATTAGTTGGCTATCTTTCCATTCATTCTTTTACATGGGTAAGTTCATTACGCTATTTATATGATAATATTATACTTATATGGTAAAATTATGTTTATATGTTAACATTTATTGTATGAGGTTGGGTTTGCTGTTAACATAGGACAGGAAAAAACATTCTCTGTAAATATGCCTTAAAATTAATATTTCAGTATGTGGAATTACATAACATAGACATTGATTTTCTTTATGACTATAATACTCAAAGTGGTCTGGGTTTGTTAAAAGTCCCAAGTCACTATGATTCTTTATCCTTAGTATTTAGCATCTAAGTTCTACACTGTTTTCATGCATTATTTCCATTTAATCTTGGTAAAATATTTTCCATTATTTTTCTTCACTTTCAGATGATTGAAACAGAGTAATTAATATTATCCTTTTTCCTTTTGTGTATAGTGTCTTGATATAAGGAGAGAAAGAAAAGACAGCATCCAAGCATTGGTTTTATTTCTTAAAGCAAATCATTCACTATTCCCATTCTTTCCCTTCTCTCTGTTTCTCTTTCCCTTCTCTCATGTTCATAAGGTGACACATCAAGGAAAGAACTGATTGAGTGGGGCTGACTCTTTAAATTACTTGACGTGGGTGAGGGGAAGAAGAGAAACTTACCTGAGTAAATCCTCCTGTTGCTTGCTTATTCCTAGTTCAAATTTAAAGTGCATGTTTGAATTTTCAGTCATGTCAGCAAGTTAATTAAAAGTGAAAATAAATTAATTTATATTTGTAATATTTAATATCTGTGTATGCAGCTTTTTCAACCTTCCTATGATTTTAACATGAATGATCCTTACTGTCAACTTTTGGAAAGCCAATATAAAAGTCTCCATGATCCACATTTAAGAACATACTATAAGCGCAAATATATTCTGAGAAGGCTAAAGAAAGGTGGCTACATCACCAGCAATAACAAAGTGAGTTGACGGTTGCTTTTTTTTTTTTTTCAATCAGTGAAAACTTAGATTATTTTGTGTTCATTCTCTACCCTAAGGGGGAAACCAGTTCCTTGATGCAAAAACATTGCTCTCCTAAAAGAATAAGAAATACTTTCTTCTAGAGTCAAAAATGAGTGTCCATTGCTCTGGAACACCGACTTAGGCTACCCCAAATTCCATGATCTAATGTGGAAGTAACATCATGAAGTTTTATAAAACTAAACAAAGAAAATCATAAGAGACCTTTAAAATAAGTTGGTGGAAACATCAGAGAAGGGGTTATAGCCAAGCAAAGAAGTCCCAGCTGTATGCATTGGATGCTGTTAACAGCATTCTTAGCCCTTTGATGAGTAGACAATAGGGTTTTGTTAAAAGATTAAAAGGGGTTTTTAATCTGTTAGTTACAATACAGGTGGGCAAGGAATGTCTCTCTACCTTAGGATCAATTATACTTGGGCTGTAGATCTGCGACACTCCATCCTTTCCACATCACCAAAGTCCTAGTAGGTCAGCCTTGACAGGTGCAGTGTCTTTGCAGGAATTGTCTTTCTGTAGGGGAACTATTAACATTATTGCAATAGGATACTTCTTGATCAGTTTTTTTTTTTTTTTTTTTTTTTTTTGTAGGTAATGTTTTATCGAAATATATCTCTGCTTATTCATTCACATATTGTCCTCTGCTTCTTTTTCAATGCTTTTTTGTACAAATGTGTAGTTACCTCAGAAAACTTAGAATTTACAAAGTCTAAAGTATTTGCTCATTTACTCTACCAGAAGTGAGTGTTCAAAGTCACTGGAGACCTTTGTGCATAGTGAACATGCTTTAGGTCATTTAGGTTTTTGGTTTGTTAAGCAAGTATAAAATTCCAATGAAGTTAGAATACCATTTATCTTATATATCTTGCATATTTGAACTTAAAACAATCATCAGCAAAGTTTGAAAGCTTACCCACAATTCTTTTTATATCATAATTAGTTATTGTAGCTGAAGTGTTTCTTTCCAGGTCCCACCAAGCCCCCGCAGTCCCGAAGCTCACTTATAAAATAATCACTTGGATGCTTATATTATTTATAAACTGTATGGATGTAGCAGGCTACTTGCTATCTGTTCTTGTATCTTAAATTAACTCATTTCTATTTATCTACAACTTGCCACGTGGCTCGTGGCTTACTGGTATCTTCTTTTTTTTCCATTAACTCAGAGATCAGAAATGAGTGCTTCCACATGTGATTATTTCCATAACAAAAATTATTGTCAACTCTTTTGAATAGGCAAAGGTATATTGATGTTCCCAGCTGAATCATAGTTCTCTGTCTGTAAGGGTTCTATTTTATTGTTTGTGATTTATATTTTAAAAAATTGAAATAGAAATGTAGGAAATGTAGTTTGTTAGCATCCTGAGATGATATTCTTATTGCATTTGAACATTGTATTTACAATCATACTCTAATTATAATTAATTAGAATTATTATTCTAATAACTTCAGTTATACATGGATAATTAATTCCTTATTATAATATAATAAGAAGAAACTTTTATTTCTAGATAGAAATTTCTTGCTTACAAATGTAAAGGTATCACCTATCAAATTGTTAATAATTTTTCACTCTTCATACCATGTCATTAAAATTGTCATTGTTCTTTTTTCCTCCAATAAGCGACTGTTATGATTTTCAGTCTTTATACATTTAAAATATTTATTCATTTTTTGTTTTATTTTTAGATTGTATGTAGCTTGAGGGAACTGAATAAATACAGGCAATATCTTACAAACTTAAAAATAGACTTTGAAAGAAACTATATAAGAGAACAGGTAAGCTGTGCCTTTAAAATTATTGGTTTAAATAGAATATAAAAGGTTTTTTTCACTGGGCGGTGGTGGCGCACACCTTTAATCCCAGCACTTGGGAGGCAGAGACAGGCGAATCTCTGTGAGTTCAAGGCCAGCCTGGTCTACAAAGCGAGTTCCAGGAAAGGTGCAAAGCTACACAGAGAAACCCTGTCTCGAAAAACCAAAAAAAAAAAAAAAAAAAAAAAAGTTTCTGTGTGTGTGAGAGTGATATTGTCTTATATTTTGAAGTCTAATTGCTGATACTCTATGTGAAATTTGGAGCAGAAATGAATAATATTTGGAAGTTGCAACATTAGCCCAATAAGAGAAAAGGGATTAGATCATATCATCAGTACACTAATATTATTATTTATATTTAACTGCTAATTTAGTAAGCAATTCAGTAAACCAAAAATTTAGTAGGTCAGATAAGCTACATAAGGCCTTCACTAGCACTAGAAGCTGCCTGTAGTACTAGAAACATTCCAAAACTAAAACCAAAACAGTCTTAGGAACAGCTGATTTCCTTTGTTACATTTGTAATATCCTATATAACAGTGAAGAACCAGGTAGACTGTGTGTTTATATCTGCATACATACTCTATATTTATGCACAAAAATGAGAATTCTTAGATTATGCTTGTTTCTTTTAGTCTTGAATCCAAGTTGTGTATAACATGCATCTCTCTCTCTCTCTCTCTCTCTCTCTCTCTCTCTCTCTCTCTCTCTCACTCTCTTTCTCTCTCTGTGTGTGTGTGTGTGTGTGTGTGTGTGTGTGATATGTAAAACTGGATTCATATTTTTCTTAAGAGTCAAGGAAGCTCAAAATGAGGCAAGTATGTATTCCCAATTTTTATTACCAAGTGAGAATAGTAGAGAAGAAATAGAATGTCTAAGATCTGTACACACTTGAAATCCCAGAACTGTGAGTTCAAGGCTAGCCTGGGTTATATGTTGTGAGACCTTGCATCATAAAAACCAAAAATAAATAGAAAAATAGGCAGACAGATAATGTAGTATTGATGAACAATTAAAACATTTGTCTCTCATTTTTAGAGAGTAAAAGTCTTATTATAGTTCTTTTTCCACATTTGAAATGGATTCAAAATAGAATGAAATGCACTTAAACAATTTACCATTTATAAAATATAGGAATTTTAATGATTATATTTTTGGGAATGTAAAAGAATTATATATTTCTGGCATTCTTTATTTAAAAAATAGCAATTGATTACAAAACAGCTACATAAACTGCAAGAAACCAGCCAGTATCCTCACTGTTCTGATGTCACACGGTTCCAGAACTGGTTGTTACAAGACAACACACAGTCTATCAAGGACCAAGAAAGTTTGTTAAGACACAGGTGAGCCTGATGTTAGAGCATAATTGTGTGTGTGTGTGTGTGTGTGTGTGTGTGTGTATATGTGTGTGTGTGTGTATGTGTGTAGTTAGAGTTTTCCTGCCTGGCCCATAGTCAGGACAAATCTCTCTTACCCGCCAGTCCCACATTCGCTCAGACCCAACCAAGAAAGCACACAAAAACTTATATTGCTTACAAACTGTATGGCCATGGCAGGCTGCTTGTTATCTACCTTTTCTATCTTAAATTAACCCATTTCTGTTAGTCTATACTTTGCCACATGGCTTGTGGCTTACCAGTGTCTTTACATGTTGCTTTTCATGGTGGAGGCTGGCGGTGTCTCTCCCCAGCCTTCTACTTCCCAGAATTCTCTTCTCTCTTGTCCCGCCTATACTTCCTGCCTGGCCACTGGCCAATCAGAACTTTATTTACACAGAGCGATATCCACAGCATATGTGTGTGTGAAATGAATTATATTAAAAATCATTGTAAGCAGGACTTTCATTTTCTTAACCAGTAAATAATGTTTAACTCCCTCCCCTTTCATTCCTGAGTGGAGAGAGAAAGGAAGGGAAACCAAAGAGATAGGAATCTTGGTCCTACAACTGTGAGTGGAAACTTCTTCCAGGGCAGTTGAGTTTTCTGGGAACCCATGAGGTAATGAAGTAAGAGCTGGAGGAAACACTAGTTCTCAGAGCCATTCTATAAGAGAAATTATTTCAGCAGCAGCTAAAAAGAAAAGCAACTTTTTATAATCACCCTTTAAAGACTGACAGCATTAAATTTGAAGAAATCTGTCCAAATAATAACAAAGTTTTAGTATATCTGAAGAAAACATAAACGTTCTAAAATAACTGCAAATTTATTCAGCTATTTCTCATTCATAATCATTAATTAGCATTACATTACCAATTTTATCTTTCTGAAAGCAAAACAATGTTCCACTCTTCCCTTTACTAAGAGTGCATCTTTTATGTTACGAGACTTTGATATTGTGCAGGTTTCTTTCCCAGCAGTGCCATAAGACACACTGCTGTGGGGATTTGTATTGCTACCAGGAGCTTAGTGCTCACTGTTCTGAAAACATTCTATCAGTGAATGCATTTGAAGCCTTGCTTGTTTTCTGTTGTGTTTGTAAGTCTAGATTCTAAATTCACTGTGTAAAACCCTGAATCGATTTGTTCCCCATCCCACTCTTTCTTTTACCCTGATAATAAATATGCATGCAAAACGAAGAGTTAAAAATGAGCCAGACATTATGAGTATGTCTGATCTGAATCATGAATGGAACTGATAAAACACCTCAAAATACAAAACCCCTATGAAAATTCTCATGACAAGCCAGGCAGGGCTTGACTTGGGGTATGATGATAAAGCTCCCAATTCACCTGCAATCATATGTTTGTTCTCACTCAGGTATCTGGATATGATCAGTAGAGAATTAGAACAGCTTGACCGCATTGCAGAAGAGCAGTGCCTGCTCCGCATGGACAGAGAAGAGCGACGGCAGCGGGAATACACAAGAAAAAAACTTAATCTTCGTAGAAAAATTGAAGAGGTAAGAGGCGAATTAAATGTTTTGAGGAAAAAAATGTGTAGTTTTTCCATTTGTAAATAATTGTAATGGTAGAGAAAGATATAACTGCATTATGAAACAATTTTTGTTTTTAAAGGTCATTGTAAAAAAGTTACAAAGCATGGCTTCATGTCTCATTAAATTTGAATGAGTGTGCATGGGAAATAATTTTTAAGTTACCTTTAGTAAAATTAACCATTGCTAATTTTTATTTTTAATTAAAAATTATTAACTTATGTGTGTACATCGCTCAGTGTAATGGGAGAAGTCTGGACAGCTTATGGGAGTCAGTCAGTTCGTTCCATGAGGGATCTGGCAATTGAACTCAAGTTAACTGGCTTGGCAGCAAGCATCTTCACCCCTGAAGTACCTCCTGGCCTCATTTCTGCTTTCTTAATAATAGAGGGCCCTAAGAAAAGCCCACTCAAAAAGCACTGATGACTTGCACATATCTGGCCTGTAACTGTTTGGCCCACGACTTGCTGGATTTTTCTTGGTGGTGGAAACAAAACACATCTTCCGTAGAAACAAAACGCGCTCTCACCTGCATGGTACTTCTAGGAATGGAAGACAAAGGAGATGCTGCTGCTCTCGAAGATCGGAGAAGATGTTAAGAGAGAGCAGAGGGTGGAGGAACAGAGGCGCAGAAGCAGAGAAGAGAGTGACAGAAAGGTAGTGGGAGCTTTAAATTCTTTCTGGGTATGGTGGAAGAGAAGTTTGGCTTTTCAGAGTAAATATGTGTGTGACCAGTTATTCAAAACACATATATTCTGCAAAACTAAATGTTAAAAATTCAAGAACCAAAAACCTGGCTGTTGCTAAGTGTACGGCCTGTTCATGAACTCCTGACAGGCGCGAAGAGACATGAAGGTTTCAGTTTTCTGAGAGCAGACAGGACTTGAACCCACTGCCATAGCCACTATACCCAGATATGCACACTTTTACATGTCCTATCTAACGCATTTTTATAGTGTCAAAAGTATTGCTCCAAAAGAGTAGCTTTAATTCCCATAAAAATCTTATTCTTATAAAAATGTTCTCCTAGAGAACTCTAAGTTTTTGGTAAAATTTCTTTGTTTTTCCTTCATTTTTTAAAATGTTTTACTCCCTTTAAGTTTAATAATATGTTGTGCTTTGTGATTTAGAATATAAAGCCTTATAAGGAGAAACAGCAGTTTGTAGAATCCTTTTACGAGCTTACCAATTGCTAAGTACACATAGATACACACAACCTACAATCTTCTTATAAATATTTATTTACTCCTAAAGCAAGCACATTCTTTTACATTTTTTATAAAAAGATATATTTATTTTTAGTTTATGTATACGAGTGTTTAACAGCATATGTGTACTGTACATTACATGTACAGAGGCCAGAAGAGGCAGTCAGATCCCCTGTAACTTGAGTTACATATGGTTGTGTACCACCATGTATGTGCTGGAAACCGAATCCAAGTTCACTGCAAGTGCTCTTAACACCCAAGCCCACTCTCCTGGCTTTACTTTTACATATTACAGATTATTTTGTAGGTTGCTTCTTCATTTAATAAAAAACACTAACTAATTTTTCATGTTAATGAATGTAGGTCTGAAATTCTAAATTTTGAGTAAATTATTCTTGACAAACTTAGGTAGAAAATTTATAAGGTTTGATTTGTATTACAATATATCATTATACTTAAACTGCATAAAATATTGGAAATTGAAGTGTCTATTTTATTTTTCTATAAAAATATCATAAATTGAAGTTTGTATTTTAGTTCCCATTCTGCTTCTCACAGTGCATCTTAGTCTTGTTTGAGATTCACTGTTCCTATGAATAAGTAGGATTATCTTTAGTATAACCTGCATATCACCTGATGTTCAATGTTTCAACAGCTTCGTAAACACCTACAGATAGCACACACATACATACATAAAATTAGTTAATTACAGTAGGCTTTAATAATAGAATACTAGTAGGCATAGCAGCTTTCATTGATACACATCTCAAAAGTAAAAGTTTACTTTTTCTAGAATTAGCTATGAGGTTCTGTGTCTTTCATACACACATTTCAACAAGTTTAGAAAATTTTATTACTAGATTGCCAAAAGTTTTATCAGGAAGGAATGTTGGCAGGTTGTTGAATATTTTCTTTTATGGTTTTGTTGAATTGATATTTATGGTTATCAGGAAGTGTATAATATAAATCAAATATTAAATGTTCAATAAATCTGGAATTCATGGTCATTAAATCAATCATTTGGTCAGATTGTATTGTAATATATATGACATGTAGTTTGATACAAATTGCTAAAAGTTTGTGTAGAATTTTGCAGAAGAAATGTTAGCATGGGTTTTTTATTGTTGTTGTTTGTGTTTTTTGGGTTGTTTGTTTGTTTGAGTGATCTTGTGGTGTCACTGTCTAGATCTGGTATCAGTGTAGCATGATCTCATCCAGTTGTTTGTATTCCTGCTTGGGTTTCTATTGAACCTCTGAGTTCACTATTTGTAACAACTTTGGAATTTTTTTAGGTATAATTTTAAAATATTTCTGTTCTATCTCATGTTCATTACTTTTCTTTCTGTGGTCAAATATCTGAGAAGAAGTGATTCAAAAAAGGGAGAGTTGATTGTGGCTTTCAGTTTGAGAGGATCTAGTCTACTTGTCATCTTAGGAAAACAGGAATGCAGGATCATGACAGCTGCTCCCATTACATCCACAGTCTGGAACTGTTTGTGCTCAGCTCACCTTCCTTCATTTTATTAATTTATTCTGAGGTTCGAGCCCCTGGATTAGTACTGTCCACATTTTGGGTGTGTCTTTTCTTATCAGCAAACAACCTCGCAGTTCGACCATGGTTATTCTTAATCCCAACAAGTTTGCAAAGTAGATCAACTGCACATGCACATCCATGCTTTCCTCTACCCAGGACCTTATCTGCATTCAATGGTCTCTATATCTGAGTCTTTTCCCTTTCAGTGCTTCCTTTAAGATACATTCTATCATTGAATCCATACAGAATGCAACTATGCTGGGTGCATTGATATTCTCGGCTTGAAGTCTAACTTCTCTGCCTTTCCTAGGTTAATTATAATTGTATGATATATTTTTTATAGGTCACATTGCCATGTATCTTTATAGGCCTAGAATCTTGAACTTCATGCCATATATTGACTTCTTGTATTCAGTCTTGTTATAACTTTGGAAATAATTTGATTAATCATATTTTTTTATGATTTATTAGCTGAGTCTTGTGTTACTAGTTATCTGAACTAGTTATTCCCTATTATTAAAGCAAGGCTCATTTAAGTATTCTAGCCAGTATGACTCATGAAGCCTTTATACTGGGGCTTCAGAAAATACATATGATTTTCATCTTTATGGAAATGCAAAGCTCTGTTCTTACCCCTGAGGATGTTCCTTTATGCTATCTTGTGTGCTTCTCTATGTGTACTAATCCTTTTTCTTACAGAATGCTAAATAAAATGTCTAGAGCTCTCTCTGTATATTTATCTCTCTTCTGTCTTGTCCATAGTCAGCAGTATCTGGGAGATCCACAAAGAAAAGTTACATTTCAAAAACCTTAATAATTCTACCAAAGTATTTAGTGAGGTAAATTGTACCTAAGTATTTGATCAGAAATAGAAATCGACTCCTTACTAAATACTCCACTATACTAGATTATTTAAATATTTGTTTTGGATTTATAAATGCTAAATTAATACTAATCAGTATATTTTCTTTAATATTTTAGAAACAAGCAATATTAGAGAAAAATACGGCTTATCATTTACAAAAGATGCAGGACACTGACATTAAAGATGACATGGGAAGAAATGCATTTGAATATAAAGGACAAAATGGAACTGCTAATGAATGTGAGAAATTAAGGCACTAAGAAGGAAGCATTGATTGCTGTAATGTAATATCTTGCTACTCACTTTATCTGCGGTCCCAAACTAACCATTTCCACATTATTGTTCAAGTTGAAAAAAATCACATGTTCAAACACACACACACACACACACACACACACACACACACACACACACACACAAACACACACACTCCTAAACTAAAATAATCTTATCAACTTGTTCAAGAGACAAATTTCATTGCCCTACAGTTTTTGTACCAATTTCCCTGTACTTAAGATAACACATAGTTTATTACTAACACATTAAAACTAATATGTAAAATAATTGTTTATATACATCAACATTGTGTTTTGTTATGTTTTCAAGTAGTAACAATTGAGAGAACCTGGGAAATTAAATGAATAAAGTGAAAAATGTGTAGAGAAAAGAAGGGAGAAATAAAATGGAAAAGAATGGAAGAAGGTTTAAAAGTAACAGCATGACTTGACCAAGTCTAATTCATATCAGCTGCATTTTATGTGAAACATTAAGATATTACAGTGAAACTATCTATATTAGTTATTGCTTAACACAGAATTCTAAAAGAGTTTTAGGAATGCATACTATTGGGAAAGAATACAGCCATCAGGCTTATTTCTTCTCAATCCCACTTCAGTTCAGATCCTCCTTATGTGACTCTATTACCTTATTAACTGCTCTTAATTCGATTCTGCTTTTACCTCCCTCCACCCATATTGTGCATCTATTAAATTCTGGTATTGTCTTCTGCTGACCCAACCTGTTTCCCATGAAATTCAGTTTAAATGGTGTATGCAAGCATCTATCACACATGGAATCCAGTCCTCATTAACTCATTTAGAGTTCTAGATTTCATGTTGCAATATCTGCTTGAGGATGACAACTGTCCTCTCCTGGTACAGTGTACAGGCTCTGGAGCCAGACTATTACTGTCCAACTCTTTCTCAAACTTCTCCTTTGTAACTTTTAATACCTGTTGATAGTTCGGGAAAGTTATTTAACATTTCACAGACAATTTTCCATTCTAAAACTGAACATAATACACTAGACGACATCTATGAAGACCTTCAAAATTCTGACACATAGTAAGGCTTCATTGATAGCTCTGTCATATAAGACAATATTAAACAGATTGTTTTCCTTTTGTTGCCTCTCTGTGTCCTTTTTCTCAGCCTTCTGTCACCTATTCACTTTTTCTTTCTAATCCTTCACACTCAATTTACACTCAGTCAGGTATTTCTTGATAACTATAAGCTACATGATCACTCTTCTTTGACTCACTGGAAGCTTGCAATACTCTATATAGTTACAGATTTCTGATAATTTCAATTGCTATAATACTAACTTCTATTTTTGCATGTCATAAAATTTTGAGAAATATAAATCTACTACATAAGTTTGGTAGATGAATTCACTCAGTATCTACACTCTTTAAAGGTTTGGTCATCCCTGTGTTTCAGATTACAAATCACTTTAACAGCTTTGTACAACCCAGTATCTCTTTGTCATATAATAGGAAAGTGATGTGAATTGTCAACTTTTCCAAACATTTAGATTTTTAATTTTATGTGTATGTGTATTTTATCCTGTATGCATGTACACGTACCATGTGCATACCTGGTATGTCTGGAGGTTAGAAGAAGGAAACAGACCCCTGGAACTGGTTGGTTGTGAGGCATTATGTGAGCCTTGGGAACCAAACCCAGGACTTCCACAAGAGCAACAAGTCATCTTAACTTCAGACCCATCTATCTGTTCAGCACCTGAAGTGGAACTCTTAAGCCTTGTTACATCATATATTCCTTAGAAAATAGTATACAAATATTATTTCCATAATATTGAAGTGCCAAGGAATAAAGACATCAATTTCACAATTGTTAGCACTATAGGAATGTCTTCTACCAAGCAGAAAACATATGTATATATATATATATACACACACCTATCTTTTTTGCTTTTACTCATCTCTAAGTCATATTCATGAATCTCATAGTAATTGTGGGCTGGTAAATCTTCATCAGTGTCTTCATACTGGTACACATTCCTCCAGAAAGGAAACTACATGCTCCAGGAGATTATGGTGCAGGTTTCTTTCTTTCAAAAAAAAAAATCTTTCCAAGTATCTTTTAAGTTAAAGGCATAATATTTCAGAAATAATTATCTCCTCCCATTTGACATTTCTCCATCTTCTCCTCTATGTCTTCTAAATACAAAATATAGATTAACAAGGACTTATTTCCTCTTGAGCACAAATGAATATTTGATCTTGGCTAATTCAATTATCACTACTAATAATATGTCTTATTACATTTTTAAGCTTCTATAAAGAAGAAAAAGAAGCAGTTTGATGATATAAAAGTAGTTTATCCTGGTGGTGACCAGGAATCATTAAAAGGAGCATCAGGTAATTGAATACTTAATAAATATCAAATATTTAAAGTAGTGAATTTGGAGAAAACTGAGTTGGTGGTGACCTTCACTTCAATGCACATGAAGCTTTAGTATATTCTGATAATTACTGATTTTTGAGGCTGCCTGCCATGTACTGCTTTCAGAATTTAATCTCTAGATAACTCATTTAGTGTTTTGCAATGGTCATTGAACTTTCACTTAAGAACAGTTAGATGCAGGGTTTATTATTATTATAGATACAAATTGGCTGAGTGTACTTTATATTCTCAGAATGATTTTAGAAATCTCAGGAAAATTTCAGAAGCGAAATTCATTGACTCCACAATAAAATGAACATTTATTGAAGTATCACTTTCTATCATTGTTAGGCTGTGTCACTTTTTGTTCTTCATTTAAGTTAAGCAGATTATAGCATGAGCCCCCAAACAAGCAGTACTCTAATGATAAACATGAAAATGAAAAACATTAAAACTGAGTACTCTTATATTTTTGGTTGTGAGCCTAGCCTTTAATGGCTGAGCAATCCCTCCAGCTGCTTGGAACCTTGGGCTTACACAGGGACACTTTGCTCAGCCTGGAAGGAGGGGACTGGACCTGCCTGTACTGAATCCACCAGGTTGAATTGAATGCCCAGGGGAGTCTTGGCCCTGGAGGAGATGGAAATGGAGGGGAGGGGCTAGGGGGAAGGTGGGGGGGGGGTGAGAGGTGAGGAGGATAGGAGAACCCATGGCTGTTGTGTAAAATTAAAACACAAATATCATAAATAAAAAGGAGAAAAAAAAAAAAAAACTGAGTACTATGACACTTCTTTCACCAACAACTCTCCAGGTGCAGTTAATGTGTAAACTTGGAATAACCTTGAAACAAACCTTACTAATTAAAACCTAAAGAAAACAAAGTCCCAGCTTTTTGTTCTGTGTGTAATGTTTGCTTTCTACAAAATCCAGAAACCCGGCAAAAGGACAATGCTGCTAATCTTCACCTGTCTGATCTGTCACAGGACCCTCTGAATTTGAGCTTGTCCATCTCTGTGATGCCTTTAATGAGAGTGACCTCCATAGGCAAATGTGTTCTAATGCTTGGTCCCTAGTTAGTACAACTGTTTGCAAACGGTTCGTAGGTGTGGCCTTGTTGTAAAAGGGTGTCACTGGGGGTGGGGCAGCATCTAGGTTGTAAAAGCCCACCACCCCATCCCCAGTTAGCTTTTCTCAACCTCCTATTAGAGTTTAGGCAACCTACCATGGCCCCTAAGGAAATTTTACTCTCCCTCTACCAACAGTATCAGAGCTAACTCTGGGTACTTCTGTCTTTAATACTCTTGAACATGTCTTTTGTGGTTATGGTTGTTGTTCTCAGAGTCTCATCTTGCAATCTAACTTGGCCTCAAACTTCTAGCAGTCCCTCTGCCTCAGCGCCCCTTGCCCTGTTAATACAAACAGAAACCACCAGGCCACTATGCCTATTTGCAAGTTGGTTAACAGCCTGGCTATTGTTTTTATTATGCTTTCTGAGCAGTTTTATCAGAGATACTCTAGGTTATAATATTATATTTCTTCAGAATAATCAAGTGAGTCATTATTGTACCTCCTTCACGGGAATATAGCATTCTTGTTACTGTATCCTGATATTCTTCAGAATTTTCTCATGTACTACATCTACATACATCTAATATCAAATTAGGCAATGTGGTAAATTTTCCTTTTAATTATGAAATATATTTTGCAATCTTATTAAGGGAAAATATTGTTTACCATGACTGTTACCATTGCTTTTCCCTTTAATACATTTTTCTAGATTATTTTTCTGGTGTCATTTCATTCACCACAGTCTTCTGTAGTGTCTCATTTATGCTAGCCTTTCTAGCAGCAAATGATCCTAGTTTTTTTGCTGCTGCTGTTGTTTTTAATATAATAATCTCTTTATCTTTACTCCTGAAATTTATTACTCTCATTTAAAATAGACCAGGTTGACAGTTGATTGTTTTTATACTTTTAAAAACCCATCTGGGACAAAGGAAATGGCTCAGTCTATGATGTTTTGTCACATAGGTACAAGGATCTGAATTCAGATTCCCAGCAGTTATGTTAAAGTCCCGAGTTCCTAACTTCAGTGCTAGGATTGGGGGTGAGCAGAGATAAATGGATGCCTGGGCCTCAGTGGCCAGATGAATAAATGAACTCCATGTTCAGTAAGAAATTCTGAGGAAATTGTGGCTTGTTCTGCTTCTCTGATCTTCCAGCATTCATCCCAATAACTGGCCTCAGGTTTGAGTTAATTAATAAGACCTTTTAAGATTCCAACTACATCTGGCACCCAACGTTCATGGTATGAATTCATGAAAAAGCTGCTTGTCTGTGGCCTTGTGGGCCCCTGCTCAGACCCGAGCTACCCTCAGCCAGTTGTGGTGAAGCACACTGGTTGGATTTACTGAAGAAGGCAGAGGCAGGAGGATCCTGAGTTGAGGCCAGCGGCATAGGAGGCTTGCTAAGGAGAAGCTTCAGCCAGGGCTGAGCCACAAACAGTGGTGGAACTATGGAGGAAGTAACTGCTGCTCCGAGTTGCAGGCTGCTTCTCACCGTGTTGGTGACTCCAGTGATGCTGCTACCTGGGACAAAGGGTTTACTACTGATTGTTCAGAGAAGAATTGCATGGACCATTGTGTTACAAGAGGGCATCGGCAAAGGTCAGTTTGGAAAAGTTTGGCGAGACAAATGGTGGTTGCTGGGAAGATTTTCTCTTCTAAGGAAAAACGTTCATGGTTCCAAGAGACAGACATTTACCATACTGTGATTACTCCAAACCACAGAGGAGGTACCAAAAAAAAAAAAAAAAAAAAAAAAAAAAAAAAAAAAAAAAATCTACAGGGAACCATGATCATGCCTAACAGTGGCTTTGAAAGAAAAAGATGACAGGATCCCAAAATGATGATTCCACCTGGACTATGGTAAAGCCATTAATCTGATTAACACCACCACGGAAAGATCAACTTTGAACTACAAATTACTCAGGACAATTTTGAGATGACTAGCTGAGATTATCCAGCCTGACAGACTACCTGAACAAGGACTTGAAACAAGCCATGCACTTTCTCGTTAGGCAGCAGCTGGACAAATGATACACGACTTGACAGTTAACCCCAAAACAGAGTTTTTGTTTAAAAAAGAAAAAGGAGAATATAGATATGAGGAAGACCACTGAATCTACCCTGAGCAAAAAGATAAAGAAATAATAGGATAAATGGGTAGGTCATTGATTGAATCTACACTAAAAAGAAAAAGGGAAAGACATAAAAATGACAAAAAGTAGATTATTGAAACTTTTATGAAAAGAAAAAAGAATATGAATAAGATAAGAAAAAAGATCAATTTTGAATCCACTTTTAAAAACTAACTACTTGTTTTAAATAGGATAAGTAACGAAAATAATTTTTTTTGCCTGAGTTTATCAAATGTTACCAGACTGGACATTGTTATATATTAATGGAGTTTTTCATCTGAATCTATCAAATGTTAATGGACTAGACATTGTTAGTATAATTCTTGACTGTGTATATTGTATATACTTATTGAATATGATTTTTCTTGTATTATGAGGTTTTTGGGGTTTTTTTTTTTTTTTTTTTTTTTAGATTTTAGACAAAACAGGGAAAATGTGGAATTGTGTTCCCAAAAATATTGTGCAGGCTAATAAACTTATCTGGGGTCAGAGAACAAGACAGCCACAATATTAAACATGAGGCTAGGCAATGGTAGCACACACCTTTAATCTTAGCATTTCAGAGACAGAAATACCTCTGGATCTCTGAGTTCAAGGCCACATTAGAAACAGCCAAGCATGGTGACCCATGCCTTTAAGGCCAGAAATCCAGCCTTTAATCCCAGGGAGTGACGGCAGAAAGTAGAAAGATATATAAGGCATGAAGACCAGAAACTAGAAACATTTGGCTAGTTAAGCATTTTGGCTGTTTAAGCTTTTAGGCTTTGGAGCAGCACAGTTCAGCTAAGATTCATTTGGATGAGGACTCAGAAGCTTGCAGTCTGAGGAAACAAGACCAGCTGAGGAACTGGCGAGGTGAGGAAACTGTGGCTTGTTCTGCTTCTCTGATCTTCCAGTATTCACCCCAATAACTGGCTTCAGGTTTGAGTTAATTAATAAGACCTTTTAAGATTCCAACTACAAAACTCTGGTTCCTAAGATTAAAGTAGAACCTGATGAAGGTAGACACTCATCATTGACCTGAGGCTGCCACATACTTGTACACACACTTGAATACACACCATGTATATGTATGTACACCATCATGGACAAGTACACACAACACACACACACACCTACACATAGGCAAAATATTCTAGTTAATTTTTTCATAATTCTGACAAAATATCTATATATTTTAATTACTGTTTATATAATATTTCTAATATGATACTATATACAGTCCTCTGTGCATTGCTATTTAAAATCAGCATTGATTTTTCCCCCTTTGGCAGATATTTTTATAGTTTTTAAGGATTTTCAAGCTTTTCCTAGTAAATAATTCCAATACAAATGAAACTGAGAAGGTGACAGTGAAGCTTTGTGCGGCCATGACTACCATTTCAACAATTCATGAGCCATTTTAACTACGGCTTCAGCATTTATCTGTTGCCAAATTGTTTTGAAGCCCACTACACTTATAACATCATCATCAGTATTTCAATATGTATTCTGAAAAAATAGAGAACATTTTAAAAATATGGTATAAAATACTATTATTACATCACACATACTAATAATTCATAATTCCATATCATCAAATAATTAAGCACTGTTTGCATTTTCAACAGTATCAAATGTCAGAAAACTTTTCAATTTAGTTTGAATCTATATTGAACAGAATAACAATTTGGTTGTTATGCCTTTGTCTGTCCTCTTTGAATGAACTCCAATTTATTTTTCTGCTTTGTTTTGTTTTTGTCTTCTTTACTCGTGTATAGTAATTATAAAACAATAGGTTTCATTATGATTTTTATTATAAATGTAACATATCATAACACCTAATAGATAAAAACAAGATTTTTGACAAAAATCCCTCCTACCCTCATTGAAAAAGTTATAAAGAAACAGGCCTAACACAAGAAAGGTTATGTGTGACAAATCTGCACCTAACATTATGCTAAAGTTCAGAGCTCAAAGCTTTTCCACAAAATAATGAAAAGGACACAGTGTCTACACTCTAAATCCATATATATATATATATATATATATATATATATATATATATATAATGCTTGAAGTCTTAGCTAAAGCAATAAGAAAAGATAAGAATACAAAAAGGATATAAATGGTAAAGAAAGAAGTAGCATCATCATTATTTGTCATCAGTGTGATTCTTTGTAAAAGAAGATAAAAAGAGGCTCTAACGACAAACTCCTTGGGCACCTTTGAGAATCTAGAAGGATGTGTGGTCAGCATAGTTTCTCCAGAAGACCTTCCCTAATCATTAGTATACCTTTATCATAATATAAAACATGCTGAGAAAGCAAAAGAACAATGCCATTCACAAAAGCTTATTAAATATCTGGGAGTCAACATAATCAAGAAAAACAAAAGAACTCTACAATGACAACTTTAAAATACTGGAGAAATTGAAGACTCAAGAAAATGGAAAGACCTCTCAAGTTAGGGATAAGCATAATTAATATTGTGGAAATGGCTGTACTATCGCAATCAATCTACAAGTTTAATGTAATCCTTATCAAAATTATTATGAAATTCTTGAAAGAAATAGATAAAATAATCCCCCAAATTCAAATGTAAGCACAAAACACCCTGAATATACAAAGCAATCCTGAACAAAAACAGTGCTGAAAGTATCATCATACTGAGTTTGAAGTCATACTACAGAGCCATTGTTCTAGTTGGTTTTTTGTCCACTGAACACAAGCTAGAGTAATTGAAAAGAGGAAACTTCAATTGAGAAAATATCCTCATTATTTTAGCCTGTACACAAACCTATGAGATTTTTTTTTTTTTTTGATTTGTAATTGATGTGAAAGAGCCCAGCCAAGTGTGGGAAGTGAATCCCTGTGCAGGTGATCCTAGGGTGCCTGGGGTATATATAAAAGCAAACTGAGCAAGCCAGGAGGAACAACCCAATAAGCAGCACTCCTCCATGGCTTCTGCTTCAGTTCCTGCATTTCAGGTTCCTGACTTGACTTCCCTTCCTACACCTCTTTTTCCAAAGTTGTTCTTGGTCATGGTTTTTATTACAACAGTAGAAACCTAAGATAACCATAATACCAAAACCAATATGACTCTGCAACAAAAAGGACATGTAGAATAATGGAATAAAACAGAAGACCCGATAAGCTCACACTATGACATAGCCAACTGACTTTTTACAAGGAGGCTAAAAATATGAACTGGAGAAACTGATATTGTCTTCAGCAAATGGTTCCAGGAAAGCTGGATATCTACAAGTAGAAGAATAAACTGTTTCTCACCATATACAAAATTCAATTCCAGATACATCAAATAATGTAAAATATCTGAAACTGTTAGGTAAAAATTAGGGAATATGCTTAAAGATATAGGCATAGACAATGATTTAACAAGAATTACCAAATGTGTTTGCACAGAATTAAATGACCTCACTCTCCAAAAAAGTGTTTCTAGACAATAGAGTGATTAAATGGTGTACTGAATGGAGTAAAATATTTTCTAACTATACATCTAATCTAGATTAGCATTTGGAATACACACACACACACACACACACACACACACACACACGCATACACAAAACATGAATTCGATCAATACAACATGTAAATAAATTAATGCATAGGCACTTCTTCTTTTCCTCCTCCTCCTCTTCTTCTTCCTCCTCCTCCTCCTCCTTCTTCTTTTTTTTTTTTTAGTTTTTTTTGAGAAGGGTTTTTCTGTGTAGCTTTGTGCCTTCGCGCCTTTCCTGGAACTTACTTGGTAGCCCAGGCTGGCCTCAAACTCACACAGATCCACCTGGCTCTGCCTCCCGAATGCTGGGATTAAAGGCGTGTGCCACCACCACCTGGCGGCACTTCTTAAAACGTGAGGTATAAATGGCCAACAAACTGATGAAATAAATGGCCAACTTCATTATAAGTGTAAGCCAAAACACATTGAGAAGTGCAAATCAAAACACTGCCATTCTTTCCCACTCCAGACAGAATTCCAATCATTAAAAAGACAAATAACAAATGCTGATGAGGATGTGTATTAAAATAAAAGAAAGTCTGTCTTTACATGCTGGTGGGAATATAAATTAATGCAGTCACTATAAAAATCTGTATGGATGTTTCTCAAAAAAAAAAAAAATTAAATTCCTAACGTGAACTAGCTAAATCCCTTTTAGATATTTACCCTAAAAACTAAAAACATATACAGAAACTTCACATCAATGTTTATTTCAGTACTGTTCATAATAAATTACAAAATCAACATAGGTGTCCTTCAACAAAAGAATAAAGAAAATGTGGTATATATGTACAACAGAATTATATTTAGTAAAAAAGAGAACAAAAATTTGTCATTTGCAAAAATATACATGCAACTGTAGAAAATTATATTAAACAAATAAAATTAGACTCAGTCAGAAATACTGCACATTTTTGCCCATTTGTGGATCCTAGATTTTATGCAGATACGTAAAATTATATATTGCTATAAGATATGAATTTACACGTGAAATGGTGTAAGATTAAAGGTGACTAATGGTAATGGTAAGGGAAAGAAAGGTAAAAGAGAGTGGAAGTCTATTGTATGCCTGTATAGAAATGTCTCCATGAAGCCCAGCACAGTATAAAGTATACATGCCAATTAAAAACAAGGGGAATTGAGAAATGTTTGTACTTCAGTGTCTTGAAAGTTTGTCTAAATTTAATTTACCTTGAAAATTGGCTTCAATTCTATGAAGTCACTTAAACCCAAGAAGTAATTTGTGTCTGTGATCATTTTGTAGAAAATGTTTTCAGACTAGTATTATATTTATTTATTAGACAACAATTTTTTCCTATTTTTACTTGTTCATAAGTAGGAGTTGGTATGTGAGTTTTCAAGATCATTGTCTTTAATGCATGTTTTTATATCATGTATTTTGTATTGTACTCCTTTCTTAATCATTTGGTAAGACTCTGCTGTGTTCATTTATGTCCTTTTCTTTCCCAGGTCTGTCTTGTTTTTCATTTTTACTGAATTTAGAATTGCTGTTGGTATTAGTACTTTTTTATTTTCTTAATATGTATTTAAATGAATAATTTTCTCTGCTTATTAAATATTGACAGGAATATGTGAAAGAGAAAGAAGAGAAATTATGATCCATTGGTAATTGATATTAAAAGAAGCTGATCACTTTGTTAAAGTTTTTGAGGTTACTTAAAGTTGTATTTACCATATGTTAAGGCAGGTTTTATAATAAAGCTTTATTCAATTTAACAGAAATAGATTAGAGACAGATCAATACTTTTATAGATCTCTCTCTCTCTTTATATATATATATATATATATATATATATATATATATATATATATGTGAAAAATTGAAAACAACTGATATGTCCATGAATTCATGGTAGACTACAATGTGTGGTGTACCCAAATAGCATTATGCTGCATAAAAAAATCATTTTATTTCCCCAAAAATAAAAATAAAGGAAAAGTGTACACACTATATAAATGCATTCATGTAAACTTTTAGAAAATACAAACTAACCTTAAGAGTTATAGATCAGTACTCTTGGGACTAGAAAGATGGATTGATTACAACCATCCAGGGGAGCACATAAATGAGTAATCCTAATATATTATTGATTGAATGAGTCTTTCAGTTGTATTTCTTTTGCAAGTATTGTTACTTATGAATATTTCAATTTTAATAATTAGTTTAAGAAAACACAATTTGTTAAACTTAACAATATTTCCAAAGCCAAAGGTTTTCTTTCTCGTTTACTCCTAGGACAAGTATCAACTGTTGTTAATCAGTCTCAGAGTAGTTCAAAGAATGTTACAAAAATATCAGGATCTTCAGTTGCATATCAGACAGGGATACAGAACAGTAGCTCAGAACAAAAGGTAAAAATATTTCAAATTATGTGGTTAGTATTACTTCATCTGCTTAAGTTTTATTCACATGTGTTATCTCTTTTACTAACCTGGTATTCTTAGGGGAAAGGAGTTCTTGGCAAGAAAAAGTGATCCCATTCAGGGGCAAGGAAGAGTCACTTTAGCTTTATTATTCATGTACTGTGAAATTTAACAGAAACAAACCCAAAGCCCATTATCAATAGTGATGATAACATTGCTATTTACTAGTAATATAAGAAATCTATGCTCATGTGTTTGACCAAGCACTGGGATAAGCTAAACATGAGAAAGTTAGAAAATTGAGTCAACTGAATGCAAATTGAGTCAATTGAATGCAAAGGCTAGTGAGGCAACACCCATCTTGAGAACACATTGACTAATTAGGCATAAACACAGAAAATGTTACACTAATCTGGGGTGACTAATTTTTATTCTGGCTCTGGTTGGAAGGAGTACTTTAAATTAGCATTATAGTGTTGCCTGGGGTTTAATTGGTAGAATTGTATTTCTCTGTATACAGTTGAATGACTAAATTTGAGAACTATCCATCAAGTGGCTAACTGTGCCTTTAAATAAAGGACAGACAGAAGAGGAGTAAGACCTATATTTTGATAAATTGAGCTCAATATTGAACTAAATTTGAGATGGCAAAAGGTATCCCGGGAAATTATGTATATTCACTGTGCTTGCTACGCTTTTTATGACAAACTTTGGGCTTTAAAAGGTAGAAAAGCATCTAGATTCATTCGGTTTCCTGACAGAAGGCATAATCTCTTCCTGAAGTACTATTACTAATGAATATTTTTCTCTTTAATATTTTGCCATATAGACAAATGGAGTAACAAAAACAATAAGCGATGACAGAGGTAAGGTTATGAACAGCACTAACGATTCTGTTATTAAGTACGTGTTGGACTCCCTTACATGGCTTTGAGAGCTGTTTTACCTAGTTTTGAAAGGAATGATTAGTGTGACGTTTTCATTACTGAAGTACCCTTCCTCTCACCACTTCTTCCTCTTTTTAGTTCACCAGTGCTGTGAAAAAACTTCTCAAAACAACCTTTTATCACTTCTGTGCTCTTTGCCTAAAATCAATTTAAAATACAGCTTTATTTCTTTGTACAAGCAATGCGTTGTTGTTGCCGACTTAATACAATTAAAACTGTCCAGTTTGTCAGTGGGCCCTGTTACTTTCATGAGACTAAGCTGTTGTGGTCATCAAAGGATAAGAGTTTCAGATTTTTCACTGGATGCAACTGGGAAGAAGTGACATTTTTAGGCAGTAATCATCCAAAAGGATTCTGTCTTTTAATAAGTTTGTTTCACTTAAATATATTGCTGATTTTGATTATTCTAGTCAGTGTAGCAGCTTAGTGAAGAAAATGCTAGAGCAAGCCTGCAAGTCGTAATTCACCTTAGGCACTATGGTACATTGATACTTAAAGCTATCTCTTATCTCTCTAGTTCCTGGAAACACAGTAGCTAGAGAGTCAATCATTTCAGCACAAAATTCACCCACAAAGACTAATAGACTTTCACAGACATCTTTGTGTCCTCAAAAAGAAGAGGTATGTAACATTTAATTTACTCTAAATTCAATAAATGAGATACCTTGTGGTCATTTTAATATATGAAAATGCCAATTTTTAACCTTACAGTATAACTTCATTCCATGAAATTTATTGTTCAATTGTAAAAATGTAATAACTCAAGATCAGGGTATCTAAATTTAATCCACAGGGTATAATATTTACTGTATACATGGGACCCTCAGAGGAATCAACTGAGCTCCTTTGGTGGCTTCTTATAACACAGATTTAGCATTTTTTTTAATCAATAATCACGTATCTTCTTATGGAAAGTTATCAGTGGGTATCCAAGTGTATAGCCATTTCATATGAAATAAATATTACCTATAAATTGTCAACCTGTTATCTTAGGAAAAAAATCAATATTCTCAGTTCCAATATTATGGTAATAATTGATTCACTATGCTAAGGAGTTAACATGGTTTTCAACAATTTTAATAGATATTTAATAGATTATCTCCAAATGAATTTTTCATATAAATGTAGAAAAGGATATCATTTTTTGTGACTTATAATACATAACAATTGATATCAAATAATGCAGAATAAAAAATAATGCAGAATATCTAAAATGTATTATGCTTACCATGATGGTATGTCTTTGTGACACATTTTATTATAAATAAATATTTGTTAACTGTAGTTTTGAATAGTTAGTTCACTAATCTGCTGTGTCACTAGCTCTGTTAAATATGCTAACAAATCAGGAAAATTTTTAACTGTTGGAATAGTAACATCGTTTATCATATTTAAAAGCCTCTTACATTTAAGAAATTGAGAAAGCCCGTTAAAACAGTATCTTAAAACACACTGTAGCACACATCTTTGTTTTGTACATTTTCAAAACGTTACAAGGAACAAGAGGCCAAAAAGCATGGGTCAAGTTTATTCATGGGATTGCAAAAAAAAAAATGGCATAATAATATACTCTGTAGGTTGATCATTGCAATACTCTAGACTGTAAAATGAGAACATCACTGTGTTACATCCAGATAATGTTCAGTAAAGAACAAGAAAACCGTTTATCTCAGTACACAAAAATAGTACGTGTAAACTGCATTACTGACCTCTCTGAGTATTGCATGCTTTGCTCCCTTTCCACATTACTCCCAAATGGGTAGCAGATGTTCACAGATACCAAATGTATGATAAGAAGTTTAATTGTGGGCTGGAGAGATGGCTTAGAGGGTAAGAGCACTCACTGGCTGCTCTTCTAGAGGTCCTGAGTTCAATTCCCAGCAACCACATGGTGGCTCACCACCATCTACAATTCAATCTGGTGCCCTCTTCTGGCATGCAGACAGATCAGTATATACACAATAAATAAATAAATAAATCTTAAAACAAAAATGTTTAATTGTTCTCTGGCACACTATGCAAAGCCTAAAGTGGTCACACATTTTTCTCATTGCCTGCTTTCACATTTCAAATATTGAAAAATGAAGATACTTATTGTTATTATTCTTTTTTTCTGCAAATAGGCTGAGTCCCCGGAGGAGTAGAGAAACTCACAATCACTCATAGAGGGTACATGGTCTTTTTCAGTACCACTGAGCTGCTGTTTTAAAAAATATCCTGCACTTGTAATTAAGTTGATTGATTTATTTGCCTTCATGTAGTTAATTTAGGGTTACCAGAAAATGCTATATTTGTAGGGAAGTGGTATCATAGCAGGAACACAGAACCTTCCTCTTAACTATCTAAATCTTCAGTGTTTGACATGAATACAACTACATGCTGAGTATCAAAGTTGGAAAATCATCAGATGTGTGAGTATTGTAGACATTTTTTATAAGTATATTAATTTTAATTGTATAAATAGTAAGTATAACATAAGCACAAAACATGAATCTTTCTTACAATTGGAGATTTGTGAGATATTTAACATTATTAATTTTTTAAAATAAACATAAATATAAGTTGGTGATAAAAATTTAGAGAAATCTCTTCTTGTTGTTTATGCAGCAACATATGAAAGGTGATTGGAGTGGAAAGCCAAACAAGAAATCAAGTTATATTGGCGAACCAGGTAAACATCAGCAGGAAATCATGCAGCTATTAAAACATTCTTTCACTTGTCACTTATACCCATTACAAATGCTCTGCCAGTTAAAGTGTTAATGCAGGGATTTCTGCTAGGTCTTGTGCAGAGTACTGAGCATTGAAGGAAAACGTAGCCAGGATGTTACCCAGAGCTTTGACCCTATAACAGAAGAAATAGTCTTGACAAACACAAAAACCAAATTTATAAATGAATGTATAAAAGCCATATGTTATATAAAGAGAATACTTGGAACTGTGGTATATGAGTCATGAGGAAAGAGAGTTTTATGATTCTTATTATTTCTTTATTTTTTAGATTAGACTATAATTACATCATGCCCTCTTCCTTTTCTTTCCCTCAAAATCTGCAATATACCCCCTTCCTCTCATTAAAAGATACAGATATATTTCTAAGTACATAAGTACAATATGCTTATTCTGTATAATGTTACTTGTATGTATGTTTTCAGAGTTGAGCAATTGATATGCTCATCCCTAAGGAAGACTGTTTCTCGTGCTGTCAACATTCACCAGGTGCCCATAGTTTTGTGTAGGGTTCAGGCCTTCTGGTCTTCTCCTACCCTCCACTTTAGAATATCTATTATGTTGTCCTTCTTCTGTTTATGTCTAGGCAGTCATGCCAGTGAGAGTTTGTGGGTGTAGTGTCTGACATGCCTAGGAGACACAGTGGCACAACACACTGCCTCTTCCTGCAGCTCCTGCAATTTTTCTGCCCTCTCTTTCTCAATGTCCCCTGAGCCTTCAAAAGTTTTATGTTTTAATCTCAGGCTATTTTTAATGAGATATTTCTAGTGATCACAATCAAAATTGAAATAACTTCTTATGGATGCTTATATTTTATGTCCTTTTTACTTGTCTATTAGCTTGTCTTTTCCTCTCTTCCAGACTTTGAGGCATAGTTTACAAGTAAAATTGTATGAATTTAGGATAACCTACTTAGTAATTTGAGACATATCAAATTATTGTTATACATACATATGTAAAAATACTATATAATAAGCCAGTTGACACATTTTTAATATCACAGTTACACTTGTGCATGTAAGTTTGAATGTGTGCATGGTTAGAACACTGGAGGTCATCTTTCCTAACAATTTTTTGTTTACAATAGTTACACTACATATTGGATCCGTAATATTTATTAATTTTAAAAAGGGTAAACTGTGACAAACATCACTGCATGTCCTTTTCCTTCAAGTCCATTGTATTCTGTTGTTATGAGTTTGACAGTCCGTATTTCACAAGTACGGGAGAACATGAGAGAGTTGCATTTCTACCCTTACAACTTATTTCATGTAACATAATGCTGTCGAGGATTGTGCATGTTCCTTTTTCTTTTTCCTTCCAAGAATGCCCTTAAACTTTATATCCTCCTGCCTTCACCTGAAGATCCATCTTTCAATGTACAACTAAGTGCCCACAACAACATATTTTGTATTAGCAAATCCACAAAGCAGATTAGTACACTGTTTATGTCAATGCTGGTTGCATCTATACTCAGTATGTGTATAATTATTCTGTTGTTATTCTGTAAACAATACAGAATAACAACTACTTGTATAATACATTCTATACTGTTTATTTTGTATTAACTACTGTAAATTATCTGGAGAATACAATATGTAGGAGACATGGCTAGGTTATGTGAAAATCCTATGCTATTTTGTATGAAGCACCTTCAGATCCATGGACTTGATCTTTAAACTAATATCCTAATGATACCAAGGGATAACTCTATACACCAATGTTCTTCATCCACTCATCCATCAATAAATATTTCTTTGTATTAGTACATTTTTCTTCCTATAACGAACTACCCAACCTGATACAGGACCTAGTCTCTCAAAAATTCCAGGTCTTGGGCTGGAGAAATGGTCCAGTCAATCATTACTTCCTACCAATTTAGGAAAGTGATTTGCTGTAATGATTATTATTCATGAAACTTTCATAATATTTATTTGTGTGTGTGTGTGTGTGTGTGTGTGTGTGTGTGTGTGTGTGTGTGTGAGAGAGAGAGAGAGAGAGAGAGAGAGAGAGAGATGTTTTCTTTTTAAGCAGGGATTCATATTGGCCTGATATTTGAGAAACAGGCTAAGCAGATTCACGATAAAGTTCAAGGCAGCTCCTTTAGTTTATCTCTGTTAGTCCATCTCCCTAGAAAAGGGTTTATAAGCATATGCTAGCACATGTGACTTTTTTCTGTGCATTCTTAATCTTAGTTTCTTCTCCAAAACCAGATATGAAAAACATATCCATAAAAACTGAAAAAGCACAGAGTTTAAATAGTTTGCATGTATATGTTTATTATTCATTATTTGATAAAATTAATAATTACTGATTAAATTGACTTTGAAATGGTCCTAAATAAAAACAAAAATTTTCTCTTGACAGTTCATTCTAAGACTTTTGTTTCTTGTTTATTTGCGTAATTAACATACATATATCTACACATCTTATCCAGTAAAGCAATGGAGATGCTCTCCAGAAAAGCCTTGTCTATGTCTTTATTAACCACAGTCAGAGGCAGAATCTCACTGTGTTATATCCTAAGTAAGTCAGACATTTCAATGGAACAAGATAAATAACAAATTGATGAACAAGTGCCAAGAAAGCATAAACCAAATAATATATTCCACAAATAGGTATTGCTGAGAATATTGTGGTAAAGCTATTATATATTTAAGATATATGAGTAAACTTGTGATTATAGGAATGGGATTTTTTTAATTTTTTATTTTAATACATGTTTTGTTTAAAAAAATTATTTGTGTGTATGTCTGTGTGTGCATGTGCACAAGTTCAAGTGCCTGAAGAAACTAGAGGATGGTGTTGGATACTCTAGAGAGGGCGTTTCAAGACTTTGTAAACTGACACGGCTTCCAGCAAATCAATTTGAGTTCTCTATAAGAGTAGTATATACTCTTACCCGACGATCCCTCTTTCCATCCCCTTTTAAGTCTTTAATATGAACATTGTAGAGTGTTTTAGAAATGCTAAGGAAGGATATCTAATTGTTTAGGTGAGTTTCAAGGAAGATTTCAAAAGACTTAACACAGACTAGGCAAAATCTCTAAAAATAAGAAGTATAAATACAAAGTTCTCCAAGGGAAATGGCCAAATTAATAGTCCAGAAGCATAGAAAGCATGTTACAGTAGGAAATTAAATTTTACTCTATGTCTGTAGGGGCCTATAATACATGCAGAAGACCTAGGCATCAATAGGCATTGCAGAGGTAAATACAGAGTTCAGATTTTACAACATATTGAACTATGCACTAAGAACTTTGGAAGGTGCTATGAAAGTCCTGAAAAGCTTGTGAATGGGTCAGTTATAAGTGAGAACAGGTTATTTGACAATGATATTGCCATTTTAAAAGTTACTGAGGATGAATATAAACTGTAGTTTTCTTTTCCTAATGCTTAGGATCTCAGGGTGATGTTCCACCCCCCGGTATTTTTTCTTCTCCTGTTTACTCAAATATGTAAGTATCAAAATTATTAACATGGAATCATGTATTCATATTTTGATAATTGCTTAAGTACATGACTACATGAAATCTTCCCATTTTTGTAGTTCTACTTAGATTTACTGAAACGTCATTGCTTAAAAACTTTCAAAACTGAGTTAGAATTCTAGACATAGTGAAGGCCATCCTCCTTCCGTCTATCCAGTCCTTTGCTCTCTGTACCCATGATCTTTGCCCTTTTCTCCAGGATTTCTTTGTATTTCTCTTTGAAATATTTACCTATGACTTTTGAGATTATTGGCTTCTGGAGGATGATAAAATAGTTCATCGTACCATTTCAATGACTTGATCATTTTTCTCCTTCTTAAAAATAATTGCAGTGTTGTCCAGAATAATACTCATGTTGGAAATTGAAACCTTCAGTGATATTTAGTAGAATTTTTTTTCATTTCTCAAACAAATATTGGGGAACATATATTTTAGCAATTTTTTCGACTTGAAAAGAAGTTTTAGAACCATTGTGATCTTTTAAAAATGTTTATATGGGGCTAGTATGTATGTGTGTGCATGTGTGCACAGACAGAAGACAGGAGTCAACATCACTAGTTATCTTTATCTTCTCTTTGACATTTTATTTTTATGAGGCAGAGTCTCTCTCTGAATCTAATGCAGCCTTTATGTGTATGATCAGGATTGGAACCCATTTTTCATGCACAGCAAGCTATTGACACAAGACTGTCTTCCCAGTGACCCAATGCTAAAACCTTAAAAAGGAAATCAGCAAAGCAAATGAAACACAAACTAAACTATACACTTTACAAACCTAGATTCCTGTGTAAATGGCTATATAAAAGAAAAGATCTCTGATGACAAATAATTTTTATATTCACACTAAGTATTGTCCATGACGAGTTTCAACGTGAGGTTGATGGGTATTAATATGTAGAACTCAGTGAATGTTCACAGTCTACATAGCATTGTGTTACAGCCAGAAAGAATGAGTCTTTCCAAACAAGCAAAATGAGGAGGAAAGATGTCTACCATGTGTGGATAATGATTACTTGTTTTTAGGGGATAAATAAGTGCTAAAGGAAGAACATTATAACCCCCTTTACTGTCTGGTCAGACCCTGCTCATCACACGTACCAATTTAACTATATATTATGAAAGACTTTACCATGGGGACCATACATTTGTTCTAATGTCAACCACCTTTCACCCCCCTCAAATACTTATTTGTCCCTTTTAAAAATGTAAATGCAAAAGATTGCTAATGTAAAAATGAAAATTCATGACAGAGAATTGAGATAAATTGTGCTAGCAGTGGGAGTAGAGTTGTAAAACCTAAGCATTAGACAATTCAGTTTGAAATACTCAGTCACATAGACTATAGTTAGAACATTTACTAATTAAGTAAAAGTCCAATAGTTGGGGAAAATAATGTTATCAAATTAGCATATAATTAATTGCTTTGTTAGCAATACATCAGTAAAACTGAAGGTAAAGAAACATTCAATAATGGTCTTCATTTGAGATTTGATATAGGTAGGTACATCTTTAAAACCTATTTATCAAGCATCTATTGAGAATGCACTGTGTTTAAGAATAATGCCAGATGTTAGGCTAATATCTAGATTTATAGAATTAATGCACTGTCATTATGATGAATTATTTTAAGGAAGCAATATAGACTAATTTAAAACTCCCAATATATTCACATCTTTTTGAAATAAATATGTATGAAATGGTGCAAACCTTCATTTTTTTTTAAGAATTGTAGAATTATGTTCCTGACTGTTTTTAGTCAGTGTTCATTTCTTTAATGAAAAGAATGAATTTTTAAAGGTCTTTACTCTTCCATTATTTTTAATTCTTATGCCTGGCATTAAAAACCAATTGCTCCTTTGGAGGGTGCTGGGGATTTAGTGAAGTGCCTCCTTCATGCTAGGCAAGCACTGCAGTACTCACTGAGCTATGCTGGCAGCTAATAGAGTCAATATTTAACACCAATTTTTCATCCATTTCTTTAGGTCTTTCATATGTCTTTGCTGCCTGTTTGGACATATTGGCAGACTGTCAGTGCACAGAGCTAGCTATAGGACTCTATTCTATGCCTTAAGACAGAAAAAAAATTAAAGTTAAGTTTAGACAATCCAAAGTAATAAATAAATAATAAAAGTAAAGTGTGTAACTTTGAGTTGATTTAACAAACTAGATCTAAGAAAAGTTCTAGTCTGTAGACTATTGTTTCCTAACTCTCCATTCCTCTCTCCCATTTCTTTACTCTCTTTTCAAGCCTCTCCCCCTCATCTCTTACTTCTCCCTCTTTTTCCTCCTCTCTCCTCTCCTGTGATAGTCCCAGCATAGCTCATTGTAGCTCATGAACTCAATCTTCCCACCTCAGCCTCCTACCCAGCTGAAAGCCCAGCCACAATGCCAGGCTCCCAAACCCATTTCTGAGCTACAACAATTGAAGTGTTTTGTTTTGTCTTGCTTCTGCACAAGTAAGCTGCAATATTTAGACATTTTTTTTTTACAAATTTTTGTTTTAGGTTTTGTGAAAAATTATTTTGAAATGTATATATAGGCTTAAGAAAATTAAAGAGTGCCAACTTGACTAAGGAAGTAGGAAGAGCTTAGGCATTTAAATTGTCCATGTTTGGGACAATCAGAACTCAATTTTCAGACTTATTTATCATAATTTTTAATTACTGAGTACTTACACTGTTTTACAATTCATAAAACTACCCTTTGTTTCACTAGTATGTAATAGTAAATCTAATTACAACACATGAAAAGATGTGTCCATCACATCATTACACAAAGATGATTGAAGTTAGCATTGAAAGTAGTCAGAAACCAGTAGCTTCTGAATAGAAATCCGCATGCTGTCTTTCTGATGTGAGATGTAGCACAATGAAGTTGGGATCTTAAAATGGAGATAGAAGATTACCAGAGAGCTATGATCATTAACCTTGCTATTCCATCAGCTCTATTAGCAGATAGAATAGAGTCATCATCTGTTCCTTCCTTTCTTTTACTGTGTCACTCCCCAGAGAATCGCAAAATGGACATGTCAAAGGTATGTCAGAGTTCCATCCACCAGAATCATGCATTGTTTGTGTGATGTATTGCGTACTGTGATCCTACTCTTTGTAAAAAAAAGCACAATTTTGAGTCTATAGGCCTGTTTCTTAGCAGAACATTAAATAGAACATTCAAGAAAACAAAATAAAGTATAGGGTATTATATATTTATGTAGAAGACATATCATAAAAAAGAAACAATAAATAATATGAATTTTGAAAGTATATTCACAAATTATTTGTCCTAACTTAATTAACTCATAACTATTTCTTAACTTTACAGGCAACAAAATCTCCAAAATTGCTTGCAAAATAAAGTATGTATCACAAAGTTAACTGATAAGACAGTATATTAATTATCATATGCCATTCTACAAAAAATGTAAATCAGTTATCAACAATCATCTACTGATATTTGTTGTTCATTCCCTATGCCTTTTACTGTAATGGAAGTTTACTTTTACATAATTTTGTTTCCTTATAGTCTAAAATTGTTATCAAAAATACGCTTGAAAGCCGGGTGGTGGTGGCGCACACCTTTTATCCCAGCACTCAGGAGGCAGAGGCAGGCGAATCTCTTTGAGTTCGAGGCTAGTCTGGACTACAAAGTGAGTTCCAGGAAAGACGCAAAGCTACACAGAGAAACCCTGTCTCAAAAAACAAACAAACAAATACCATTGATAATTAGGAAGGTCTCTTGCGTGTACCATGGAGTAAACATTCAGGGACCTAGCATTGATGAGCAGCATGAGATAACAGAATCTCATCCCTCATGAGATATTATTAATCAATATAGCTTTGCAAATATTGATGACTAACTCTGTAGAAAATGAGTTGAGATGCCTGAATCTGTGTCCAGCAACTCTTGTGGGAAGAACGTGCTACCAAAGACCACAGGCAAAAGTATTTGCTCACCTGTGAGCTGAGACTTGAAGCAGGAAATGAAAAAGTGGCATAGTTTAAAAACATTTAACTCTGTCTAGTCAGACTAATCTGGGACCTTGAGAAATATAACAGCAGTGGGCCTTTGTTCATTGAATCATGCTCAGTTAATAAGGCATGAAGCACACACAAATCTTCGATTTAAGGAATGTCTCTCTGTTTAATATCATAATTGAAAGAAATTGAAAAACGAAGATTCCTTTAACCTCATTTTGTTACATTCAAAATTTTAGAAATTACCCTCTTTTTTATATTACAATTGGAAATGCTTTATCCTTCACCTAGTTTAAGAACGGCAGTATGGTTCCATTGTTCATTATATCTTGTATAAAAATATTGTAGATATCTCAATATATACATTCAGTATTGTTCATATAGAATAATTATCTCATACTTTAAAATTTATTATTTATTATTAGAATTTTCAATTAAAGGTATATTTATGTGAACAAGACTTTTATTCTTCCAGTCATCTCAATCTGTGCTTATCAAAGCATTAGCCATCATCTACCCTTATAGTGAAAAGATATTTTAAAAAATTGGGTAATCACAGCCTAGTGGATTTTCATTAGGTGCTCCCTAAGAGCTTCAAAATTTATCAGCAGAGAGGGTGTTACACAGATTTTAGATTTTCTTGTTATGTTGACTTAAAACATAAGTAATTTCTGTTTACCCTAGGTGTATTTGAGTGGGAACAACCTGTCAGCCTTTCTGTCATGTCTTGTATTTTCATTCATCTATTTTATGCTTTCATAGTTTGTTCTGATTAGTCATGTTAGATACAAAGCCAGTCTAAAATATACTAATTTTTGTATTCCATAAAAACAGACTGTGTGCTTACTGTTATAGCATGGAGTAGACATGAAAATGATTTATTCTTCATCCCCATATAGAAGCTAGACAAATGCTTCTGACGACTCCAAAATACATCTACTATATCTGTTTGGAGAAATAATTTGAAATAATTTAATCAGTTTTCAAAATATATAGCAGAGTTATGAATACCACACTGGGTTTTTCCAAAACTTTTCATGAGATAATGACGAAATAACAATTTGATAACTTTAATTTTAAACTTATTTACCCCAGTTATGAATGTTGGAAAATAATTTAGTTTCTTAAGTCATATATATAAAATGAAATTTTATGCTCAAAATATATTTTCCCTAGTATAAAATAATCCAGCTTAAAACAGTCTGAACTGATTCTGAACAGATTCCTTCTTTCATTTCCTTATAAATCATGCTAGTATTCTACTTATATTATATAATTATTATATAATTGTTTAATATAAAAAATTGAATGTTACCCCCCGTATCTTCCAAATATGGAATAAATCCTTATATGACTTAATTTTTATCTGATTATCTCTTTCTAGGTAACTCCTGATGAACTAAATAGCATAATTCAAAATATAATGACATGGGTTGTAGCTACAGTAACCAGTATATTATATCCAGCCATCACAAAATATGAAGAAAAAGTACAGAGTAATGCTTATCCAGTGTCTGATGACTCAGACCTTTCTTCAGATAGTTCAAGTTTCTGTAGTACATGCAGTGAGGGCCTCACATACAGAAGCTACACACCTAAAGCATTTCAAGCAGATCCATATGTAATTGCCGGGGACAGGCCAGTGAAGAAACCACCCACACCTTTGAAAACTCCTTCTGCACATGTGGAAAGAAGAGTTATTGACACAAAATATCAAGTGAGAGAACAATCTATATCTTCACAAGTCAATTACACAAAAACCAGCTTGGAATACCCGTTTCCTAAGATAGGAAGCAGTAAATCTGATAGTCACCTTTTAACGACATTAGAAACAAGCACTAAAAAATCTAAAGATGTTACCACAGAAACAGATAGTTTTGAGATTCCATTTCTATATGACAAAAAAGCAAAGGCCATGGATCAGATGAAAAATTTAAAGAATGTTTTTGTAAACTTTAAATGTCACTTGAAGGGAGAAACAGAACTTATTTTAGAAAGTATTTTTCAAGAAATAATATCTGACTTAACCCAGGCCATTCCTTCTCTTTCTTCTGTGACTGCTGAAGTTTTTGTTGACCAATGTAATACAGAGAGAGAAGATTTGCTCTCAAATGTTGACATATGCTCAGTAGCTTCAGAGATTGTGGAAAATATGCTGGAAAGACTAGAGTCCGCTGTTGAGAAACAATGTGTGCAGATGTTTTCACAAGAAGATTTGACAGTTGATATTAAAACAAGTTTCTCAGGTAGTGCTGAATATTTCTCATCCTTAGATACAAAACCTTCAGAAGATACACTGACTTCTACCTTGGAGCCAATGTGTGGTATTGCAGATGATATGGTACATGCCATTTTAGAGAAGTTGATGACTCTTGCATCTTATAAGAAAAGTGAACTTCCTCTTGAAGAGACAACTAAACATTTTCACCAACAAATTAAGACAGAGCCAATTTTTGATAAATTTTGTCAAAACACTGACCAATATAAATCTGATCCTGAATCTGATGCTGCTGATCTAATTGTGAAAGAAGAAATACAAAAGTTAATATCAAATATTTTTTCACAGTCCTATCTAGTTGGTTATGTGGAAGAAGCAATAAGCACTATACTAGGCTATGTACAAACTGAACTTAATAATGAGAGACTAATTGCATCTGAAGAAACAATAGTGCTTCTTCAGCTACTGGATGATGTTTTAACTCAACTTCACCAGGGGCTGGCAAAAGCAGGTGTTAAAAAACATAGACAATCTCGAATAAGAACTCGTCTTGATGCTGAAGACAAGTATAGGCTCACTAGCACTGGCTCATTTAATGATCTTAGAACTAGAAGACCATTTCTTCCTGTTAATGTCCCAGGCATGGTTCTTTATTCTGAAGATGAGGAGGAGGAAATAGATAACCTTGTGAGAAGTGTGCTTGATTCATCCTTCAGTGATGAAAAAATAAAACCACAAGAGCAATTTATTCATTGGCCTACAAGGAGAGACACTTGTATTGAATCCAAAAGGAGCTATAAACTACCAACAAAACCTACTTCTCAAAGCAAAGTTGGATCTCGAGACTGCGGATTAAAGTTGAAATTATCTCTTAGTGGTGAAGACATTGTGAAGACAGAACACTGCTTGACTAATGATGCTTCAATTTTTAGCCAAGATCAAAGACATCAAATACAAAAGGCTTCAGAAAACATAATTAAACACATTTTAACAGAAATGCTCAAGGATATGTCTTCTGTTTCATCTCATCACCCAGGAAGCAAAATTGGTGAAGAAACCTCTGCTTTCATCTCAGAAAAATCTCAAGGATTATCAGATCAAGAATGGATAGAAGAGATGTTTTCTGGGTCAGAAATATGTGCATTCGCACATGAAATAACTGATTCTGTGATAAATATACTTCATAAGGCCTCAAACTGCATTCCTAATACCATTAAAAACACCATTTCATCAGTTCATCAAACTTGTCGAGGTCATTCTGATACTCCCCAAACAACCAAAGAAATGTCAAGTAAAATGCCATTCAAAGTATGGTTTGACAGTGAAAAGAAAATGAAATATTTATCTTCACTCAACATAGAGCTTGAAAAGACTTCCCCATTAAGATCTCGAGAATGTGAACCTAAGTATGTAAATGATATTACTGATAAGATCATTAATACAATTTTTAAAAGTCTGAAGTTATTTGTTTGTCCAAAATTACAGACTGGTAAAAAGTCTTCACTGGTAGGGAAATCATTACATTCACAACTTAGTACTTACACAATGAAAATAGTCAATATTGTTTTAGATGCTATACAGAATGAACTAGAATTCACCAGGATACACCCAAATCCTAGGGAGGCAGACCATACAAAGTGTCATACTAGCAAAGGGTTGTTTGCCAGTTCCAATGAACCAGTAGACTCCCATGTCACTGGCTTCAGTGATGTTATGGAAAGTCCATTACTGACATGTATTTATGAAATGATATCAAGTGCAAATGAAGATCAAACAAATACTTCAGATAATACTTCTACAGTGGTATGCGGGTCTGAAAATGCTAATAAACAAAACATTTTGCTAAGTAAACAGGATAAAAATTCTTTTCGACAATATTTGGCTACACCTTGTATTCACCACAGTATTGTTAATGGAAAGGATTTGAAAGATAGTTCCAAGCGGCAGGTGTTAGATCGAATTGGAGAAACACTGCATGAAATGTTAAGCAAACTCACAGGTTCCCAACCTGATTTTCAGCAATCTTGTAGTAAGCAAAACACAGAGAAGTTATGTAAGGATCCTCCAACACTATCTAATGTTCAACTCATTTCCAATGCAATTCTGGAATATGTCCTTGCAAAATTATGTAATATTAACATAGATACCAGCATTGTAAATTCTGGATTGAAAACTGGCTCAGAGACACTTGACATTGACAACCTATCATTTGCTTCTACTATGGAGGAAATGGCCAAATGCATCAACATCATCTCTAATATAATTTCCAAAATGATGATGGGTGATAAAGAGATTATGAAAAATAAAGCAAAAAATGATCTCCCAGTGTCTCCCAAAACAGAGAACTCAAAAAAAATGTGCCCAAATAAACTAAAAACTGTTGCTTCAGATATTCTTAACACGGTTTTTGCTAAACTGGAAGGATTTGCCAATGGAAATGTAGAAAATATTGGTGTTCTTAATGACAAAAATAAAACAGAGAAGAAAATGGATTGGGAATGTGAAAACAAGAATTCTCCCACAGATTCACGTGATAAATCATTGCAGTCTACTTTATACACTCAGGCAAAGAAGGTATCAAGTGCTATTTTGAAAGCCATTCAAACAGAATTAAATATTAACCTATCGGATAGTAAGAAAAATACAAAAAACTCACCACAGGAGACTAAAATACTTACAAATATAGTTGATTTAATTTTAGATGTAGTATCTTCTGATATGTTTGTTGAAGCTGAATCTGAGCACAGAGACATTGAAAATTATCGATATCGACCAATTTATGGAAATTTTCTTCCTGGAGGAGCTGAAACAGGGTCATTTCTAGATGATGACACACAAAATAAAGAATTCAATGGAGATAGAACATCACCCACAGAAGAAACTAGAACCTTTTCTACTGACCAGTGGGTTCTAGAAAGAACCTTGAACAAAATTGAAGTAAAACTCAAAGAACCACAAAAATCTCCAATTGTTCCCATTATAAGAAATATTTTGAATGAAATTTTTCAAAGTGCTTTAATCAATCAATTAAGTGTTGTTTCTCTCTCACACTCTTGTTTTAGTAGTATGCCTTGTAATGTCCCTGTATCAACTACTCAAATGTCTGCTCAATTTATAGATCCTTTGATGGGCCCTTTAGTGTCTGACACAGATGTAACTAAGGTGGTGAATGATGTTGTTAGGACCGTATTTCACAAACTGTATTCAGCTGCCACAACAGAAAAACATGAAAGTGGAAACAGATGTGAAACACTCATCTTTTCAACCAATGTTTCTTTTCATGAGCATACCTATCCAGAAAACCAACCTGTAAGTGTATTAAATGGCAATCCATGTGACATTCAGTCGAGCTGGAATGTTGACAAACAGACAAAAATAAATGTAGTTGAAGATATTGTGCAGGCAATATTAGAAAATTTAGAAACTTTTGCTGCTTCCAAAGTAGAATCTCTCTTTCATCCCCAAGTCGGCTTCAGAGTTCCATTGACGTTGCCAGTACAGCAGGAAGGGGCAACATTAAGCAAAGCATTGTCAGGCAAAGACTCATATTCTGATAAGCAATTTCCCTATTGTTCAGTGGATTATAACACCCCAGGAAAGATGAATTCGTGGTGCCAACTGTCCTTGTCCAAATTAAATATTTATGCAAAAGAAGTGGCTAGGAAAATTTTACAAGGCATCAAACATGAGTTAGATAAAGAACAAGAGAGTCTGCCCCTGACAAATAACATTGTGGTTTCTGAGAACATTGCAAGTCAGGTTGTTAGCACAGTGCTCGATATTGTGTCAAGCAAAAGCAAGTGTGACCAAAACAGTTGTGACAAAGATAATTATTCAGAAGAGCAAGATGGTATTATTGAAAGGCTAGTCAATAAGACAGAATACCGGAAAACACTTGAGTTTAAAATTCAAGATACCATTGAAGGGATCTTATGTGATATTTATAAAAATATCATGTATCAGAATAATCTCTCATTTACCACACCCACTCTGCAATATAGTATACCTAGTAAACACTCAGAAGCGAATTTACAACCAGTTGTTATGGGTACAAATATTATCCCGAAAGTGTCAGTTCCTAAAACAGATGTGATTTTGGTGTCCAAAGATATAGTGGATATTGTGCTTCATAACCTTACTTCTTTGGTCATGCTTGCCATAAAGGCCAAAGATCCTGTTTCCTCAAGATTGGCCTTCTATGATATGTTTCCAAAATCTCAGTGCCAACAGCCTCTTTTTATAACACAAAGAACTGAGGAACAACCAGGGCATTTTTCACATTCAAACACGAATTTAGCTTATGCTGATGTTTATCAGATGCCTGTGAAGAGAAATGAAGACACCAGGGAACCTGCATCTGACCCGTGCGAGGAAAACGCCAACTTCATTACTAAAACTATTTTCAATCGGTTACAGTCTTTTGCCACAGAAAGAATAAATTCATTAATGCCTCCAACGTTTAAGTCTAAGAAAGAAAATGTATTTATTAGCCCAGAATTTGAAAATGGTAAACAAGATGACAGCATTTCTCATGAATCAGGCCAAGCTGAATCTGATGTGAATGCCCTAAAATTATCAACAACCAAAACAGATCCTAAGCAAGAGCTTGCAAAACCTATCTTTGCCAGTTGCAGGGAAAATCTTGGAACCACAGTCCATTTTTCACAAACTAGTCTTAAGGACTATGCTGATTTCATTGCCAGTGCTATTTTGAAGCTTATTAAAAATGATTTAGACTTAGAAATTCAAAGTGTGCACACATGTTCAAACAACATTTTATTTCAAAAAAATACTGTGAGTGAAATTGTTAATAGTATCTTAAATATTTTGCAGAATAAAGGATCAGAAAATGAATTTTTTTTATCCACCCCAGAGAATTCTAGCTGTTCACAATTAACCATATCAAATGAAGTTTTGCTGGGATACAAAGAGAGGGAAAAATCTACGATATTATCACAGTTCACAAATGACACTTTAGAAGAAAACCAAACAACAATGGAAAAAAAAAGCCAGAGATTTGTTTTGGAAGAAATATTTTTGAAAAAAGGAGGATCAAAACCAAGAGAAAAAAACGAAATATTCAGTGCAGTAGAGGAGGTTTTGAAGAAGCTGAATCAAAACATAATGGAAATCACAGGCCACTTGCTCCCATTTAATGAAATCCCCTACATTGTATCTAAGTCTAAGAGTAAAACATCAGCTATAGCACGGAAGAAATTCTTTCAGTCTTATATTAACAACACATCAAATGATATACTTGAAAATATTTTGGGAGAAATGCACTCTGTGGTTGTGACATCATTATACAAAAAAACTGAATGCAGGAGAGAGGTGGACAACAATGATACCTCATCAGTAAAACCACTATGCTTTAGAGAAAATAAGCCAGCAAGAAAAAGAAGTAATCCCCCTAGACTTGGGGTACCACAAATGCATCATAATGCTGACAAATTAAATGCTCTTGTGTTAGAAAACACTTTTTTGCCTTATTCACCATTTCAAATTGGAAAATATTTAGTTCAAATAGTTCTTGATAAATTATTAAATTTTGTTTCCATTCATCTAGAAGAGAGATATCCCCCTGAAGGTAGTTATGATGACATGTACCTTCTTAGACTACATAATTCTAAACTGAGCCCTAAGAATAGCCCTAGGCCAGGATGTAAAACAAGTTTAAAAGTAAGATCAAAAATTACCTCTCTCTCTAAATTTAAAACAAAACCACATCTAGGCATTAGTGGTACTAAGTCCAAAAGCAAGACCAAGTTCGGTGCTGGAGAGAAGATCCCAAGGGAAAACCGATCCAAAACTGCCATTGGGCTGCCACAAACTCTACCGAAAGAGGATGCCAAAACCCTACTGAAAACAAAACTGCCAGCTTCAGAATTAAGAATTTATGCCAAGAACATAATAACTGATATTTTAGAAATAATTGTGAAAGAACTTGAAAGAGTGGCACAAAACAGAGCCATGTTAAGTATGAAAACTTTACCATCTGATCAAATCCTGGAAGCAAGTAAAATTGTTAATGCGGTGTTGCAAGAATTGTATGCTACAAACAACCACAATTTGGCTTCTCCAATTAATGTCTCAAATCTGGGTGATCTTCGCATATCAAAGCAGAATCTGGGTGCAGGTTCCCCTACTGAGCAGCAGGCATGTTTTTACCTTGAGAATGTTTCCTCACAGCTAGAACAGATTTTTCCTAAAGAAGGTATATTTAAAAAAATGTTTGACAAATGGCAAGCAGAAACAAGTGACACAGAAAATGAAAAGTCTAAACTTTTAACTGTAGCTGAAAGCATTTTGACTGAAATTTCAATTAAAGTGAAGGATTTGGAGTATTCACTTTCACTTTTAAATTTACCATCACTTGAAGATTGTGGAAACAGATTATATGATCGCTTTAAAGATGGATCTACCAGAGCTGAAGATACAAAGGCACAAATCAATATGTTTGGACGGGAAATTGTCGAAATGCTATTTGAAAAATTGCAGCTGTGCTTCTTGTCTCAGATGCCTATTCAAGACAGTAAGGGAATGCTAACAAGTAGGAAAGAATATGGTGCTGCTAAAAGTAAGCATAGAGTTCCAAGCAAGCACATCCTCAGTGGTGTGCAGACCTGTAACATGAAGAAAAAAGACCAAGTGTCTACGAGCCCTAGCAACCAAATCGTGCAGGAGATCATACAAAGAGTCTTAAACATGTTAGAGTCATTTGTGGACTTGAAGTTTAAGCATATCTCTAAATATGAGTTTTCTGAAATAGTGAAAATGCCTGTAGACAATCTCTTTCAAGTGCAACAGAGACAATTAAGCAAAAAAATGTTGCCAAAGTTACAACCATTTAGAAAGTTTGGTGATGAACCCAAGTCAAGTACTAGTATACCCAAGGAAAACATACATAACACACTCCTACAGGTTCATTCATTCCATTCAGAATTACTTGCATATTCTGTCACTACTGTCAGTGATATGCTTAGTATAATCAAGAATAAGCTAGACAAAGAAATAAGCCAAATGGAACCATATCCTGTTAGCCTATTGAAAGAGAATATTGCTGCAAGTGAGATCATTGGTACACTGATAGACCAATGTACTCATTTCAGTGAGTCTTTGATCACAAAGCTTCCAAATAAAAATTATTTCAAAAGAACTGAGAATGTTTACATTGTTAACCAGGTTGAATTTGCATCTCATGTGAAAATGCCTACATCAAAGATGAGAAACACTAGTGTGAGAAGTAATACTCCACAAAGGAGTGTATCTGGCTTGATGTTTAATTCAGAGGATGATACAAAAGAAAAGTATGGGATCATATCCAATTCACCCTCACACATCAGTTCCTGTGTTGAAAACAATATTAAAAGCTCAGAGCCATTGGGAAGGCCCAATTCAAAAGCTATGCCATCATGTTCTAGAAACAAAGAACAAGACCAGAGTCAAAGGAAATCAAACTTTGGACTTTATGAGGAAGCCACAAAAGGTAACAATTCTCTTCCTGAAGGCAGTATGTTACACAAATTGTTTAAGAAATCAAATGATTCCACAGAGGAATCACTAAAACAAGTCATGTCATTCATAGGAATGGGAAAAGGTGAAAATCCAAGGGTTTTTCACTATGAGACCACCAAACCAATTGAGCCAAATGAAATTAATACAAATGCTTCCCCACTCAAAATATGTTTAGCTGCAGATAATATTGTTAACACAGTACTGTCCTGCTATGGCTTTCCCCATCAGCCACACCCGGACGAAAGCCTGGAGACCATGAAACCATATTTTATGCCAGGGCAAAATCCTTCGTCTGTGGTAAATGGAGGAGAAAAGAATGAAAAAAATTTGCTCAGAATGTGGTGTAAACGAATGACCTCTATAAATGAAGAAAAAAGTGAAGGCTTTGAAGCCTGCCAAGAGGATTTTTCTTTACTACACAAATGGAAAAATAAAAACTCCAAAATGACAGCGGAGACTTTAGAGGAAACTGACACAATTGCCTTTGCTGATCATGAACTGGGTCCAAATGAAATGCATTTGTTGGCAAGACATGTCACTACATCTGTGATCACACATTTGAAGAATGCCGTAGCTGCAGGTAAGCAAGAGATGAGTTCATTTTTAAGTTGGAATAATTTTGGGAAAATTATTGTCCAAGAGTCTACATTTTGTTTTTTCTGAAAATAGCTTTAGAAATGTGAATAACTATTTGATTATTTTTACACTTCCATGATGCATAAAAATGTTACTACATTAACTGTTTATGTAGTAAGTAAAAAGATGTGGGGATTTTCTCCCTCTAGACCTATAGATAAGGGGAAAATGAAAAAAAAAATTAAAGAATTTTGGTTGAACATGCACTGTGAATCAAAGTTGCAAATACTTGTGCATGCCTCTGCTGCTGCAGTCTATCATTAACTTTTTGGAATTGATACACTTGTATTTTATTCAAGATGATAGAGTAACACAAATCTTTAAACAAGTAAAGTGCAGCATAGCATCAAGTATATTGATTTAATATAGTTTTAAATAATTATTTCACTGGAGCTATGGCAGGATGTTTCACCCAACCTAAAAAATCTCTTCTTAGTGTCCATAACTATACAGTCAAGGCAGACATCAGCCTATGACTTGTAGATTTAAATATGGAAGACCTGTTTTCTCAACATATTGGCTAAGGCTAGGATTTCACAATTGTGAAATATTGAAGGGAAATACTATTTTTTTTTTCAAAAGTTTTACCTTTTACTTTAGTAAGGAGCCTCACAGATAAAATACATTGCCAATATGTTGAATTTTCCAAATTTCCTCTAATCCAATCTAAAAATGCTTGTTTCTGTCTTACATTTTTCTTTTAGTTTCGACTGAGGAGTTGCCTCATGTTTCTTCACTCCCAAAGAAAAATTATGACTCAAAACAGCCTCTCAAAAGCATATATAGTAATTCTTCAATGTATCAGTTTTGTGAACATCTCTCTGAATCAGTCATTTGGTATTTAATTTCAAACATTTCTGATGGCACCACAGAGGGTAGCAAAGACAAAGCATGGGAAATCCAAAAAATAATCTCTAACAAAAAAATATCAATTAATTCTCAAGTGTATAAGAGCAGATCTATTTCCATTGGAGAACTCTCTTTAAGTATTTTTGAAGTTATTATTGAAATTCTTTCTAATGGCAACATTATAATTGCTGACAAGGCACATCAGACTCCCATAAAAACTAAGTACAGGTTCTGTCCAAGCGTGACTTCTTCTGACTTTGATGATATCTTTCAAGATCTCTTAAAAGGAGTGATTTTTGTATTGTCTGAAGTACTAGAAATAATTCATTTTGAAAATAATGTAAGAAACAAATCATATTCTACATTTAGAAATAGTATGCCTATTTTCAACAAAGTCAATACCATGGAAAGTCAGATAGGTGCTCAGGACTGGGAATCATCTCCTCACCTAATTGATGCTCTTGCTCAAAGAAATAAATTAAATTACCTAGCACATAGGCTAAATGGTCTGGTTGGTAACTTAAAATCTCATGAATCCAAAGAAGTCATCAATGAAGTCTTTAATATTGTTTTAGATTTATTTTTACCAGATGACTTCCCAGATGGGGATATGTGTTCTGGTAAATCAGCAAGGACATTTTTTACCTCAAACAATCAACAAAGTAATAGAATACTTGCAAATAATCTAGGGCTTTCCCCCAAATCAATTTTTCTTCTCAATATTGTGTGTGAGAAACTTATTAGAACACTTCTGGAAAAGTGCACGGGCACTGCATTTCTTGAGGATAGTTCTCTTTTTCGTGAAGTAGCAGAAGAATGTCAACATGTAAAATTACTTCGAAGTGTTCAAAGTGGAGATTTTGATTATTGTAAGCCACCAATGAACTGTGAACAGTTTCAAGGAGATTACATATCAGACCTTTCAGAAAATCTGGGAAACATGGATCAAGATTTATTATCATCAGACTGTATACTTGATGTTATGTCCCACAGCTTGGTTAAATCTTTGATGGATAAGCTATCTCATGGTTTTGAACAAGCTCCTTTTGAAAACAAACGCATGAACTACAGAACAAGAGAAACACAACCCTTTCCCCCAGAAACAAAAAGGAAAGAATTAATAGAATTGGGACAATCTAATGCCCATGTAGGATTCATGAGCTATGACAATAATTATTTTACCAAGTCCTTGAATAATTCCAAAGCAACTAGATTTAAAATCCAAACACCATTTGGCAAACAATATACAGTAAAACCTTTCTCTTTGCTACTTCCTGAGAAACAAGAAACAAGGGGAATGAACACAGTAGCCTTTCACAAGCTATGTCAAAGTGGTGCAAATGGTGGTGTTTATTCAGCTACATTTTTGGAGGACATAATCTCAGAATTATTTTTTAAGCTATCTACCTCATTGTGGAGGAAAAATATAAACATCACTGAAACCTGGCTCAATGAGATAAATACATCACTTATCAACAATGTAGTGAATGACTTAAATAATGCTCAAATTACTGTTCTAAGGTATCCTGAAGAAAGGCTGTATTTTCCATCAGCACATAAAGGATGTGTTACTAAGATTGTTGATTCCATTTATTACGATGTTTTACAGAAGTATGAGTTTAAAGTAACCTGTGGTGGCAATCTGCCATATGATAATACTTCAGTAGCTGAACAGATGTCTAATAGCATATTGTTAGAAATTGTAGACTATCAGCTTCCAACTTGCTTCAAGGGAAAGCTCAGATCAAATTCATATCATACTCTCAATGCTGAAATCATACTGTATAAACTTCAAAACAATCTAAGAAAATTTATTTCTGAACCCATATCTTCAAAAGGTTATAGTACCATGTTACCACACTCATTTTTAGAATATGTCATTAGAAGACTTTTAGCTCAGCTTATACCCCTGCCTATTAAGCCTTCATCTTTAGAAAAGCAATGTTTAAAGACTTCAGATTTTGATGAAATGTCCAACTGTATAACAAATAAGGTTATGTCAGCCATTTCAAAACATAAAATCTGGTTCACCATCTATGATAATCAATGTCTCCACACAGATAAAAACCTCCAAAAGATGGTAGATTCTGTTTACAGTAATATTATACAAATGTCTGGTTCTCTTGATTTAATTCAGAAGAATATATTCAACCGAAGTCCAATTATGATTGATCAAATAGCCAGTTTCATTATCCAAGAGATTATTGAAAACCACCTTCGACCATTTTTGTGTGGAGAGACTTTACCTCGCTCCAAAACTCCACTGGATGAAGTATCATATATGGTCAAACAAGTTCTCAATGAAGTTGTAGAGTCTCACAAACCCCAGAAGCCGTCACCTTTACACATTTACCCTGATAAATTTGTAGGAGAAATTGTTACAAGAGTTTTATCAAAGATTTTTAGCCCTAAGCCTAATACTAATGTTGAGCTGGAAAATATGACCCAAAAAATAATAAACTCAGTGAATAACCATTTAGACAATACTAAGATTCCTATTCTATGTGATAAGCAATCATCCTTTCCATTTAGTGATGCAGATATTGTAGATGAACTTGTCACCTCAGTATACAGAAATGTTTTGAAGCAGCATGGGCTAGATCCTGACATTGACGAGTCTGAAAATGGTGAAGCTTTTGTGGAAAATATTGCCAAATTAATCATAGCAGCTATTTCAGATTACCTTCTTCACCCACTGTTTTCTGGTGATTTGTCAGCTGCTCCCTGTTCTAATTCAATGGCTGATAATATTGTTTATGATGTTCTTGGTAACATCGATAATTCTACTAAGTCAAAGCAGAGTGTTCCTCCATATAATACATTGCTACCATATACATTTTTAGAAAATATGATCAGAGTACTATTACTGAAATTTTTTCCTTCTCCTAAAATGGCTTTAAATATAACATCTCCAAAAGATAAAGGAGTAAATTTTAATGAAATTGCTTCCAATCTGATCAGTGATATTAGGAGAAAAATTTCCCAACATGAAATTAGATTTTCAAAAGATGAAGATAAAGTCAAGTCTTTTTACTCAGAAGATGATGTTTGCCATCTTGTTGATTCTGTTTTCACAAATATTTTAGAAAACTCCATTTCTCAAGAATCAGTGGAACAAAATATTACAAAAACTAATGATGTTTTCATTGATAAAGTGGCAGGTTTTATTATTAAATATATCTGTGAGCAGCATCTTCAGCCTTTTGTGGAAAAAAGGCAAATATCTACATCACCATACAAATGTTTTGAAGACAGACAGCCATTAACTTATGCTAGTGCTTATTCTTCAACTTTTTTGGAAGATGTCGTCTCTGGGGTAGTGAGCAAAATATTTCACAGGGTGATTGGCATTGTACAAGTGGAGTCAACAAGAAATTCAGAAGATGTTTTGTTTGATAAAGCTGAAAACCTCATATATTGGATAACAGAGGAATTTTCAAAAGCCCAGGTTACAACTATAGAGAATGCTGAGAAACACTTGTGTTTTTCCCCAGTAGAGAGAGATGTACTCAAAAATATTATTGACACTGTGTACAGCAAAGTTTTAGAAGAATATGAAATGGGAATCATGCCTGATAAAGATTTTCTAAGTGACACAAAGGCATTGGCTGGCCGGATAACCAAAATCATTCTGACTGAAATTTTTGATTTCCAAATTCCACCAGCTCTTGCAGCAAATCTGCCTTTAAGTTTACATTCCAAACTTAGTCAAAATGTTTTGGTAAATAGAGTCCATTATGAAATTAGCAAGTCAAGATTCCGAAGACAAGCATCAACAATATATACTACTATGCTCTCACATATTCATTTAGAAAAAATAGTCACTCAGCTTATGTCTCAGATAAGTCCATCACATTCCAGTGTAGAACATTCTGATACTCTGCAATCAGACTTAAGTAACACAGTCATGAAGCTGATAAATGAAATCATGTCAATAATTTCAAAACATGCAATATGTATTGTAAAACATGGAAATGAAACACAAAGTATGATTTCAGAAAAAGACATACAGTCAATGGTTGACTCCATTTATGCTGATCTTTCTCATTCAAATCTATATCAGCATCTTACAAAAGATAAGAAAGGTATAAGTAGCATACCTGTTTCAAAAATTGCGAGTTTTATAATAAAGGAGATCTTCAATCATCATCTAGAGTCATTTTTATCAGGAGATAAAAGTTTTCTTTCAGCTTCAGTTGTTCAACCTTGCAAGCAGAAGGCAACAAACCCTAAGCAAAAAGAATTGTCTTTCATTATGAACTCAGCTATCTTTTTGGAGGAAGTAATTTCTGAGCTTTTATGCAAAATTCTTCAGTCATTCATACAGAATTCCTTGGCTGCTGAAACCCCAGAGACTGCAATAGCCCAAATAATGGATATCGTTACAACATTAGTAAAATCAGTTGTTTCAGAGTTCACTGCATCTGAGATTTTACTTGCAGAAAATTTGGATGAAAGTCTATGGTTTTCAGAGACATATAAAGAAATGGTTCAAAAAACAGTCAACTCAGTTTATGAAAACATATTAGATGAATATAAATCACTGACGCAACTACACAGGACTATACAAAATGACACTACTTGTTTTGGAGGAAAATTATATCATTTTCTACTGGAAGAAATTTATGATTATCAGGTACAGTCATTAGTTTCAGGTGTATTAATGCCTTCTTCCTATTCTTTCCCTCGTGCTGAAAATATCATCAAAAAAGTACTCAATGTCACCTTGAAGGATACCAGTGCCATGCCATCATGCATTACAGTGCTCCCATGTTCTCTGATAGAAAATATGATTTACAAGCTTTTAGTAAATATCTTCCCTATAGATGATACTATAAATAAACTAACAGAAAAAGAGTTTGGGCCAGATAATGATGACGAGTTCATGGCTGCAGCTTCAAAACTGACTGATGAAATTATAAAGGAAATTTCTGAACATGAGATCAGATTTGCCACTGCAGAGGAGAATGAAGATAGTATGCACTTAGGAACTACTGAGAATTTCATTGATTCTGTATGTAATAATATTTTGAAAAGCTCTGAATTCCAAGCAGAAGTACAGAAAGATGCACACAAAAAGGGAGGTTCATTTCTCAGTAAAACAGCTGGTTTCATTATTAAAGCAATCATGGATCATCATTTGCAACCATTTTTATATGGTGAAGACTCACCTTCTAGTAACTTACCAGAATATGGCCATGATTCTGTTGTTGCTAAGTCTAGGAAAGAAAAGGCACAGCCTTCTCTATTTTCAGCTGCATTTTTAGAAGATGTAATTGTTGGCCTTGCTCACAAGTTTTGTTCTTTTGCAACTCTTGCTAAAGATTCTATGAAAAAGGATATGCCAGAGGCAGAAATTGTAAGCTTAGCTATCAACTTTGCAAACTCTCTCATACGGGAATTTAGGAAAAGTGAAATCAAAGTTTTACCACATGCTGAAGAAATATTTTCTTTCCCACCTATTGGGAAGGAGACAGTTGATGAGATATCTAATTTTGTATATGATCAGTTCATAGGGAAAATTGGATCTGATGGTATTCAGAAAGGTGACACTGGAAACATTATTATAGAAATGGTTTCTTCTTTAGCCCAGAAGGCAATCTCCTCTTTCAAGATTCAGCCATTATTTTCAGGAGACTGGTGCTCAACTTTCTTTTCATTTCTAGATGAAGAAAATATCACCCAAAGAGTTCAGCTCCTACCACAGAAAACATCCATGCAGATTAGTAGACTCTTAAAGCAGAGCCAGCGTGCTCTATCTGAAGACATATCAATGAAAAAAGATGACGTACAAAGTCCAATAATTAACTCTACATCTACCTCCATGAAAAGCAATATCATCAACCTGATGTCAGGATCAACTACAGGTGTCACAGATGCAAAGAAAGATGATAATAATAAACTGAAGTCTGCCACCCTAAAATATGAGAGTGTCTCAAGGGCTACTTCTCCAGCTACCAGTGTGAAAAGTAAAGATCCCCAGGTTCAACATTTGAGTGACAAATGTAAAAGTAATGAAACTGGGAAAGAGAACTTAGTTCTAATCAATGAGCAGGGAAAGATGATTGAAATAATCACCCGTTTTGCAGTTTCTACTGTTAATAACAGTTCGGAGAAGGAGGTACTTGAGTCAGATTTCATAACAGACAATGAAAAGAAAATTGACAGTGCTAGTCGAAGTTTAGTGAAAACAGATGAGAAGCCCAAGAGTGGAAGTAAAGAGAACATAACCAAAAAAACTTTAACAGTAGCCCAACAGCCCGTCAAGGAAGAGAGGACACAGTCTGTAGCTGAAACAGATATAGATGAGGAACTATACACAGAAACTGAACGTGTTGAAAATGTCATTGAAAATATTTATGACAATGTTTTAACAATATCTTCTCAAGAGCCATTGGATTTTTCCAGACTAATATACAGCAAAAGCCTCCCAAGAGATAAAGTTTTGGTTAAGCGTCAAGATTCTGCACAGCCTGTTACAACAAAGGATTCATCCCCATCAGTTAATAGAGACATCACTGCTAAAGAGAAAGCAAGTGTAGAAGCTGAAACTAAAAGAAAAGAAGAGAGTGAGGTAAAAAGAGAGAAAGAGATTAAAAGTCAGCCTAGTAAGACAGACCATCCACAGTCCTCATCAGAAAAGGAGACTGAGATAAAAAGAGAGATAGAGATTAAAAGACAGCCTAGTAAGACAGCCCATCCACAGTCCTCATCAGAAAAGGAGAATGAGATAAAAAGAGAGATAGAGATTAAAAGACAGCCTAGTAAGACAGACCATCCACAGTCCTCATCAGAAAGTGAACCTAGGATTATTTCTGCTAAGTTTCTAGAAGATGTGATCATTGAAATGGTGAACAAACTAATATTTACATCTTCACCAGAAGCAGAAATGTGTAATAGAACTCCAGATGCAAGTGGTGACCAAAATCAAGGTGAACTTTATGACACAGCTATGAAACTCATTGATTCAATGTTTAAGGAGTTTTCAGATGCAGAAGCTAAAGTATTTAGGACAGATAAGGGAAATAAGATTTCCTCACAAGCAATCAAAGATTCATCAGCTCATACAGTACTTCCTGGGCTTAAAGAAGCAACTATAGAACAACCATCATCCAGCAAGAATAATAAAAATGTGGATAAATTGCCACATGAGCATAAATCAGTTGAACAATCCTCTTCTGACAAGATGCCCTCCATAAAAAGAATGCTATCAATTGAAAAATCAGTCATCAATGAAATTGTTCACTCTTGTGTTTGCAATGTTTTAAAGGAATGTACATCTCAAGAGTCTGTTTGCAAGACCATCAACAACAATAGGGAAAATCTTGCAAAAAGGCTAACTAGCACAGTGATAAATGAAATTTTTCAGCATCAGCTTAACTTGATATTTTCTGATGAGATACCAGCTTCAGGATGTGTGCCTCTGGAATCAAAAGATGTTGAGGAAAAGGTCCAAAAGGCAGTGCAAACAGCCAGTAAAGAATGTAACACAGTTAGTAAAGAATGTCAAACCTCATCTCCATACACCATAAAGTTGCCTTTCAAATTTGTAGATGATGTGATTTCTGCTCTTTTAGCACAACTTTTTTCAAAACTATCCAATGTCAAAACAAAAATATCTCAACAAAATTTGTTGACACAACTTGACTTCCTTAAAATGAAGTTAGTAAGTATGGTTGCAGCAGAGATTGCCAAAAATGAAGATTTGAATATACAGTATGTAGACTCTTTGCATCCAAATGATGATGAAATTATTCAGGTCGTGGTTCAGACAATTTATAATAATCTTTTACCACAGTTTGGATCACAGGAAACCATACAAAATTGTGTAGTTAGTGGATGCAAATTCCTTTCAAAAACCATAGTTGATTTAGTTCTTCGAGAAGTGGCTGGCAATCAGTTGCAGAACTATTTTGGCACTGAGTTGACTCCATATCAGTGTGCAGAAGTTGACAATGTTGTTGAAAATATCCTTACCAATGTTGTCTTAACTACTACATCACAGCTACCACATCCTCATAAACTATCTTATAATGTAATAGAAACAATTGCTGTAAAATTATTATCAAAGATTTTATCTGTGTTTCCAAAAGTGCATACAGAAAGAACTAAATCTCAAGAAACTGAAATGCAAAAAATAATCTCAAAAATATTAAAGTCAATCCAAGAATGTTTTTCCAAAAGTAAGATTAAAGTTGTACAACCTGCCAAGGAATCAGAACCTGTGCCTGTAGCTGACAATGCAACTATTGACAAAGTAGTTAATTCCGTTTATGCCAATGTTTTAAAACAATCTGGCTCTCCTACATCTGTATTAGAAGATTTAATGGGTAAGAGTAGTGTCCTTTCTGACATAATAGGTATGTCAATGGTGAAGGAGATTTCCAGTTCTGAATTTCAACCTCAAGAAGAGGAAGAACTTTCAAGTACAGAATTAGCTCTAGAAGCTGTCAAAATAATGGAAAAGGTGGTGAAAATTATTGATGAGCTAAAGTCCCAGGAAAAATCTTCAACTGTAAAAGATTTAGTATTAGACTCCAGAGTTTTAGAGGAAGCATTGGCCTTATTTTTGGCTAAACTAGTAAAGAAGACTGATGTTGCAAGCAAAGACATGGATGGTTTAACAAAGCCCAAGTTAAATAAAATTGCATCTCAATTGACAAAATCTGTAACAGCTGAAATTTCCAGAAGTAATATAAATCTCATGGATTCTAATCCTGAAGAACAATCTTTAGCTCCAGAAAACATTGAAATGATTTCTCAGGTTATTGAGTCTGTTTATGATAATATAATAAACCAATCTGGAACCTGTAATGAGCCCTATGATATGAAAGGTACAAAGAAGGCCTTCCCTAAGAAAGTGGCTAGCTTAATTGTCAATGGTGTTTCAAATGTTCCTTCATGTAGAGCTAGTGCAATGAGTTCTTATACTGCTGCTTTTGGAGATCTAGACACAAATCGAATCATTGAAAAGGCACAAAAGCATGCTGCACAAATGAACTCTGACTCTGATAAAGAGTCGGATGATGCATTAGAAGATGAACTTCCCATTAGAATAATTCCACATGTTGGGAATAAACCACTGAGAATAGATCCAAATATCATCTCAGAACACTTAGCAGTTATTTCTATGAAGACTCAGCCTCTGGAGACACTTAAGATGGACTGCATAAAGAGAACTGGTTGTAGCATAGCAGAGCTGAGAAGAGCTTCCATAAGTGGAAAAGGTCACTCTTCTCCAGACGTGTCTGAATTAGGAAAGAGACAGAAAGAAAGGCGCATCTCATTGGATAGGACAGGACGACTGGATGTAAAACCCTTAGAGGTAAGCATCATGACAATGGAGAAAACAGGGAAAGCAGTGAGCCAGTTCTGTGACTTCCTTCCTTTCCTAGCTACATGCAAACATATGCTTGTTATTTTGCCAGCTGAACAGACAATTGCTTACAACAGTTTATCTCCAGTCAGGATTTTCAGGGACTTGTCATATCATTTCAATATTTCACACTAAAGGCCTAGGGCTAGTTTTTAATAAGATAATCCACTAAAACTATTTTTCATTGAAGCAGGGAAATATAAATATGGATCCTGATTGACATCAGAAAAACTGGAATATAATTTCATTTAGAAATTTATAGGAACATGTATTCAATACCTTCTATTTAAGGCACTACAGTACTATTCTCTCTTACTTTTATTTAAATTTTTTCATGTAATATATTTTAATCATATCCCTGCCCCAATTCATCTTGTGTCTTCCCCACCTCCCTGTGCACCCTACTTCATATTCTTCTTCCTCTCTCTTCCTTCTTAAAAAAAAAGAAAAAAGAAAAATATCAGAACAAAGAAACAGAAAGGAAACCATAATACAAAACTTAACAAAACAAAACAATAACAAAAGACATGCAAAAATACATAAAGTTCAGCTTTTGTAGGGTATAAGGCCTGCCCTGGAGTATGATTGATATACTTGGTGACATTATTTTAGAGAAAACTGATTTTCCCTTTCCCAGCATGCTATCAATTTCAAATAGTTTCTTGCTTAGGGGTGTTACTACACATCTACTTCCTCTTCTCACTGCTAGAATTCTGTTTGATTTGAACGTGTGCATGCTGTCACACTTTCTGTGAGTTCATATGTATAACAGACCTGCTGTGTTGTGTCTTGAACATGCATTGCCTTTCAACCATCTACTACCTGTGGCTTTAAAGGTCATTCCATCTCCCCTTCTTCAGAGATACCTGGGCCTTAAGGGTAGAGATTTGCTAAAGACATCCCTTTTAGGGCTGAATGCTACAAAGTCTATTAGATTATGCACATTTTCTGGTTGTAGATCTCTGTGTAAACTACAAAGAAGATCATTTTCTGGTGAGGAATGAATGAGGCACTGATGTATGGCTATAGCAATATGTGATGAGAAATTCTTTATCAGAATAATAGTAACTGAATTTCCCAGATGCCAATGATATCTCTAGTTTCAGGTCATTAGCCACATGAGCAATGTCCAATACAGGTTGTATCTCATTCGATTGGATTTATAGCCAATCAAAAATTGATTAATTACTGCCATAACCTTTGTCCACTACTACAACTGTATCTCATGCAGTCAGTTCACTATTGCAGTTTTCAGGGTTTTTAGCTGGATGACACTGATAACTACTTTCCTCCTCTGGTAGCATGCAAATTGCATTCCTATACCATGAAAGCTAGTCACTAGTGGTGAAGTTTCCAGTTAGGTACCAGCTCTATTTCTCCATGTTTGAAGACGTAAGTAAGTGAAATATAGAGCAATAGCATTTACTGTCAAGTTGCAGAGGGTGACTAATAGACTTATCAATAGCCTGTAGTATTTGAGGGGTTCTTTAGGATCCTTTTGGTCAGCAATTCAATAAAATGTGACCCATTCCTGGAACATGGGGGTTCTATTCAAATTCCTCATATTGAGTGTTTGCATTTCTTATAGGATTTCTTTTTTCATGGATGTACTCTGTGCCATGGCACTGACCCAAGTATAAAGCTATATTCTCTGGAAAATAAATACTTCATTTTTTCCCAGAAAATTACTGTATTAAGTCTTAAGGCTGATAATAAAATAAGTTAGTTATTGATTGATTGCTGAGTAAGAGAGTAGGTCACTGTTTAGCCCTGTACAACCTGGAACTTACTACAAAGGCTGGTGATGTTTAGGTGTTTCTTCCAAAGTATAACATTGTCTTTTAGACAAAGACTTATTAAGACTCAAGATAAAATACAATACAAGTTTCAGGAAATTCCTAAGGCATATGAGATTCACAAGACTCTCCTCGGGGTCATTTCAGCAGTAAAAACTACTAGAAAGTGGAAAGATGACTGGAAATTATACAGAGAGCTCAAGGGATGCAATTTTAGTGAGCCATCATTCATATTTGGTTACGATTTTTACTGATGAAGCTCCTTTGAGCCATCTACCCTTCTAAAAGTAATCTCTCACTCATGTTCCTGTAAATAACCTCAATAAACTCAGTGATTTCAGGAAGACTAGTAAGATAAAGTTGGATAAAATTGTTTTTTGTTGTCATTGTTTGTTTTTTGGTCTATCCTTGAGTTCTGTCTGAGATGAACAGACATTTGTTCATGTATCCCCCCAAAAAGTTATCCCAGGCTCTCTCTAGCTCCCTCTGACTATCATGCCTCTGCCTGTTGGTGCTGTTATTGCAGATGCTTATATTTTCAAACTGAAATACTAAAATTATTGTGCATTTATACTCCTCTAATCTCTTTTATCCTTTTTAAAGAACATATGATGGTCCTTGTCATCATAAAATTTCCTGTCTTCTGAGTTCCCATTGCTATATTAGCATATACTTTGTGTAGTATCATATATTTATAAGCAATTCCCTGAATGCAAAATTAGTATGAATATTGTCTAAAATAATATTACTAAAATAAATTTTGATTATCTATAAAACTATTCATAACAAATTCTATTCCTGCTTACCAACTTTATTTAGGTCACAGTGAACTTTTAAATACAAATATCATTTTCTTTTTGATGTGAGAAAAATACATTTGATAATAATAATAGTAGTAGTATTATTAATAACAACAAAAGTAACAATAAACAATCAGCAGCCATGTGGAATTCAGAACACATAAATATTACATTCCAATCAGATTATGACTACGTCTCTTGTCAACAAAAGGACAGAAAAAAGTCCATAGGTTAGGTCAGATATTTCAGGCACTTGGCTTTGCCTCATGACTTAATATTATGTTTAGGAATGCCATACTTTTCACCTAATAAGACATATTCAAATCACCTACAATAACAAATCCCCAAACTATATTGCATATACTTGTGTTTTATAATCTTACTAATTTTTGCATATAATAGATTGTTGTGAATTTTCCAAGAGTTGATTCTAAATAGATTATTTCCACAGAAGATATCTCTTAAAGACATTGTCACTTGAAAATGTAGTTTAGAAAGTTGCAAAGAGAGGTTGAGTTGAATATCAATTATAAATTTATTTATAATTTCTGTGATATAGCAAAGGCTATAGAACTGGAGTGATCTGGTTACTGAATTGTAATTATCCTTTCTTGTATTCTTCTATATTAAAAATAGTAATGAGCGTGAATTGTTGAATCCATCATTGCAAAAAGCACAGGGACAAATAGCCAAACAAATGGAAGCACATGAATTATGAACCAAAGGCTTTGGAGCCCCCAGCTGGATCAGGCCCTCTGGATAAGTGAGACCATTGAATAGCTTGATCTGTTTGGGAGGCACCCAGTCTGTGGGACCAGGATCTGTCCTTAGTGCATGAGCTCGCTGTTTGAAACCTTGGGCTTACACAGGGACACTTTGCTCAGTCTGGAAGGAGGTGGCAGGACCTGACTGTACTGAATCTACCAGGTTTAAATGAATCCCCAGGGGTGCCTTGATCCTGGAGGACATGGGAATGGAGGGGAGGGGCTGGGGGGAAGGTGGGATTAGAGGCAGGAGGGGGGAGGACAGGGGAACCCATGGCTGTTGTATAAAATTTAAAACACATAATAATAAAGAAAAAATAGTAATTGGGATTTAAGTGGAATATGAAAAAGAAATGAAGATTTATTTATTTTGGCAAAAGACAAGGAATATGATTATGGAGTAAAAAATATAAGCTAAAGATCACAATTCCAATATGGCATTGCTTTTATAAGTAGAGTTTGTTAAAGTCTTGCCTTTTCTTTAAAAATCAATGTCTAGATGTCTATAGGATCACTTACTAAGTATAAAAAGTTAATTATATAGTTCTATAACAATTTTTAAGAGAAAATACAAAAATGGAAGACAATAAGTTTAGTTTATAAGAAAATATAAAGCCTAAACTATTCTGTTAGACTGGATATTTGGAATAAATTATGACAAATTAATATTATCTAAATGTAAAATAAAGGCTAGATAAAATAAGTATTGCATATGATTTTTATCTATTTCTTTCATTCAAAATACTGAAAATGTACTAGTAAGTAGAATTTGAAGATATTAGCTAGATTGAAGTTAGAAATCATAAAAAAACAGCTATGACACAAAGTAATATTGGAAAAGATATTGACATTTACTTTTAATATTTATTGTACTTTCAATTCCAGGCTGTTGGCAGGAATTCATTTCAAAATATAAGAAGACCTGATATCACCAGAGTAGAGCTTTTGAAAGATATTCATAACAAAAAAGATTTGATTGTTCGGTTAGTAGCTCATGATACTTGTCAAAAGGATTCAGATAGTAGCTTCAGAGAGGACATGGTTTCTGATGAAGAGGAAATCGTTTTAGGAGAGGTTGCTGGACATCAGTGCTTAGGAGGAATATCTGGAGGTCATGGTGAAGAAGTTGTGAAAGCTTTAGAAACCAAAGATGTTTCTCCAAAGACAACAATGAGCACAAGCAGCTTGAGAAAGTTCTTAGCACTAAGCAAATGCTGTCAGCCCACTTCTGGTGAAAATATTGAAAGTATTGAAGCGTTTGGATATCAGACTATGAAACTTAACGAGACACATGTTAAAAGAGCTTTTGCTGAGCTTGACATGTCCTCTTCCAAAAGCTTAGCAGAAGGATTGTCTTCTAAGGACAAGTTGCAATATAAGGTAGGTGACAAACATAATTCCCAGAAGCTTGGAAGTATAGCCAACCTCAGACATTCTGTTCTGGGATGTACCTTGATTACCCAGCAAAGCATACTAGAGTCATCATCTGCATAAGCCTGTAGAAATATAGCATAGTTTAAATAATTAACCAAGCATAAAACTCAATTAAGTATTTAATAAAACAAAAACAAAAGCAAAAACAAAAAACTAGAACTACTAGCTGAAGGGAAAATGGAAAATAGACACTGCTAAAGGAAATTTAACCTTATTTGTTAAACAAGAGATTCCATGTTGTATTTGGGCTATAAATATTTGTTGGATATCCATAGAGAACTTCATGTCAATAGGATGGATCCAGGTGCCTGGCTAAGTTATATAGAAGTTAGAAATGATCTGTAGAAAATGAGATTGTTGCATAACTTGTGTTAAGACCTAGGTCCAATCCACAGCACTGAAAACAAACAATTAAAAAAAATCACTATTTGTTCTGTGTTATTTTTAACTAAATCTCAAATATTCAATTTTACCAATAAAGACTCAGGGGCCAGATGAACGCCTAACTCAGAGAGGCAGCAAAAGCACCTGACTGACCTTCCTCATCCTCTGACATCCCAGGAAAAGACCTTTCTCCTCCACCATCTCCAACAAAAACCTCAAAATCAATGTCCCTCCCTTCTACTTCCTGTGCATCTCTCTATGGATTCCTTATAATAATTATTGTCATAGGGTTGTCTTGTTTTAATTTGGTTCTCCATTTCCCCCTACAACTTAGGGGTAAAATTTTAAGATTTTCAAATGTATAATCTATCGGTCTTACTGATTTATTCTGAATTTGTTCCCTGGAAACTTTTAATATTCTAGTCTAAATTAAACATAATACCAAATTGTCCACTATTTCATTAATTTTAGATGTTTTGGCTAATTTGCCTATATGAGCAACATAAAATTTGATGACTTTGCTAAGTTTTTCCATGTTATACCATTTCCATTCATGCCTACTATGAAGGATATCTTTGCCATTTATCTGAGAGTTAGTGGTTTTCCATTTGACGACCATATAGCTATACCATTGCACATATACCAAGAATTGGAGGAGACAGAGTTTTTCCTTTTGCTTTCCTGGTTGTTTGTCTTATAGCCAATAGGGCTGCACTGATTTTGTGGTTCCTTCCTCAGTATTGGCCATCCCATTCCTGGTCTATAGGCTTCTACTTTCCAATAGTTTTTGGTCCATCAGTGGTTGAAAACCATCAGTAAACCATGAGTTAGCCAAATGTAATCATTATCTTGGTCCCCCCAGTTCAATAGGTGCCTCTTTTGGGGAGGAGTGATAGGTTTAAGGATGAGGATTATGGGCAACTGAGCTATTTCTTCAGTGTGGGAAAGCACAGAGCTCTTTGCTACCAAACCCTAGTTGTAAAGGAATTCAGTTGGGTACCAGTTCCACTGTAATATATTTCCTTACATAGCTAAGCCTGTGAAGGTCTCTGGCTTTAAATGAATCCAATCCATCATTGTAACAGCACTATTACAACCATACAGTGGTTGGCAATGACTGAGTATAAGGTTCTTCCTCTGTTTGCCCAGCTCTATCACTTCCTGTCTGTGTGTACAGGCCTACAGACCGTCATGTTTAACTAGTACTGGGATTAAAGGTATGTGCCACCATGCCTGGCTCTGTTACCAGTATGGTCTTGAATTCACAGAGATCCAGATGAATCTCTACCTCCTGAATGCTAGGATTAAAGGCATGTGACACCAATGCCTGACCTCTATGTTTAATATAGTGGCTTGCTTTGTCCTCTAATCCCTAGGCATGTTTTATTTGTTAGAGCACAAATAAAATATCATCACAGGCAAGTGTGCCTTTGGTAAATTATCATTCAAAACATTATTTAGTTTTATTTTTCATGCCTGATTAAATGATAGGTATTTGTTAGCCTTTATAAGTTAGTTTAGATTGAATGACCAAGCTGTCTGATAAACTAGCACCTCTCCTACTTGAGGAGATCTCCCTGTTCAAATCTAATCTTTATCAATCTTGTTGGTTTCCATTGCCTTTCTTCTCCTGTGGAAATGAAGTCAAAACTTCTTCCCCAATGTAATGCATATCACTGTTTCCATTCTGAGGTCTATACATCTTTAAAATATACAAACTGATTTAATTCCATAGTTTTTTAAATTATTATCCAGTGTCTCCCCACATCTATCATTCTTTTTCATTAGCATTTGAAAATAAATTTAAGTTATTTAAGCACTGTGTAATCTATCTCAGGGTGTCTTTATTATCCCCCTATTTTTATTAAGTGTATCTTTTAAAGTACAATTAGATCTTTCTATATGTGCTTGTCCTGTAGGATTGTGCGGCATACCTGTAATATACTTTATGTTGTAATATGCAAACAACCTGTTTCATTTTACTAGAAACATATTCTAGAGCATCATCAGTCTTAATTTGCACAGTTACTCCCAAATGGCCATAACTTCTAATCAATGTGTAATTACAGAATCAGCCTTCTTAGAAGTTAAAGCAGTTACCCATTGAAACCCTGAATATGTATCTATGGTATGGTGCATATACTTTCATTTTCCAAGCTCTGCAAAATGAAACACACATACTTGCCAAGTTGGGTTACTACCTGCAGGTAATGGAGTTTGGCTCTAAAAAGAACAAGTAGGATATTGCCTTTATTATTTTCTTGGCTTGTTGCCAAGTAATAGAAAAATTTTTTTCTTTGCTATTAACATTTGTTTCTTATGAAATTCTGAGGCTTCTAGCACATTTCCTATTAATAACTGATCAATTTTATTATTAACTTGTGCTAGAGGGCCTGGTAGAACCATATAGGATTTGATATTTGTTATATACAATAGATGATTTCTATTTCTGATTGCTTGTTTTAGTTGAATAAATAGTGAAGTTAATTCTGAATAATCTGGAATGAGTTGAAAAACAACTCTTTCTGAATATTGAGAATCAGTAACTATATTAAGAAATCCAGGAATATCTAAAAAAGAATGGCATATAGCTCTGAATTTTTAACTGAATCATAAAGGCCTGCCTTCCTGATTTATTTGCATCAGTATAGAATGTAGAGGATCTAGAAATTGTTGTCCCTTTTACTATATGCAGATGAATCCAATTAGTTCTTCTTATTCACAGATGTCTCTTTCTTTGGGGGATATTTGTTGTTAATCTTTCCAAAAAAATTACTGCAAGCTGTGTACAAATGTTCATTTTCTGCCCATAACGAGGCCATTTCAGCATTAGTAAAATGTACCACAATTTCTGCTGGGTCTATTTCTGCTAATTGACAAAGTCTTCTTCTTCCCTTAAGAATCAATTCAGAAAATTTTTATATATGGGTCTTAATTTTTCACTTTATTTGTATGCTAAAATATCTATCCTAAGGTATTATATTCTCTCTGAGTAAGAATTCCTGTGGGAGAATGCATAGATGGTAAAATAACCAGAATACAATTAAGCTTTGGCTCCAAGCAATCTAATGTACATCCTGTAATTACTTTTCTACCAGACCAAATTCTCTATCAACCTTAGCTGATGACTTCTTGAACTATTTAAGTCCTTATCACCTTATAAGTTACTTAGCTCTTGAGTAGTTAATCTAATTGTGGGGCTTAGCCAGTTCTCCCAGCAACTTTTGAAAACCATTAAGTGATTGTAATTGATCTCTCCTGATTTCTTCTTTCTTAGGTCAAATTTTCAATAAACCTATCTTATATCATGGATAATTGATAAATTCTCCTCTTTATATTTTTTTCTGGAACAATTTGTAAACTCCAGTAAGGCAAAATTCTTTTTACTTCATCAAACAATTTTTCCTAAGGTATATCTCTAAATCAGTCAGTAAGATGTCATCAGGATATTGACAAATTCTACATTGAGGAAACTGTTTATGAATTATTTCTATTGGATTTTGTAAATAATATTGACATAGGAAGGGCTGTTAAAATTACTTATGGAAGAACATTCTACTGATAACTTTTAACAGGTTGAGCATTACTATAAGTATGCACTGTGAAGGCACATTTTTCTTTATCCTGTTCTTGTAAAGGTATAGCAAAAAAAAAAAAAAAAAGCAGTTTTTCAAATCAATTGCTGTAATAGACCTTCCCTTAGGTAATAAAGAAGACAAGGAAATTCCAGGATGTAAACAGCCCTTTAACTAAATCACTTTATTTGTGTCTCTTAAATCTGTTAACATTTTCCATTTCCAAGTTTATTTTCAATGATAAATAAAGGAGAATGCCAAGGACTAGCCAATTCTTCAATGTGTTGAGCACTTAGCTTCTCCTGTACCAGCTGTTTTAGTACCTGTAATTCTTCTGATGCCAAAGGCCACTGTTCCATCTACACAGATTTGTTATTTAATCATTTTAAAGATAGGGTAACTGGTACTTTTAAAAGACCAAGAGCTGTTGTATCCTATTTGTGTACAACCTGAATGGTCTGTGACTCTTTGTGATAACATCTTTTAACATGTTTCTTTGAAGTATCTTTTATTTTATGGTTTGTTTATGAGATTAGAAGAATGTTAACCTGTGTTTTCCATTGCTGCAACAAATCACTTCCCCATACATTCATTGCTATGTTAGCTACACATGGCTTTAATTTTCCTATTTGTCCTTCTAGCCCTATACACTCCCCTCATCTTGTAGTTGGCTTCACTTCAGGTAAAGTTCAAATCCCTAAAACTGAATATTTACCTCCTGAAGAGGCCAATTTGGATGCCAACATTTTTGCGAAATTATTTATATCTAACTTCTGTGTCTAGTAAACCTTCAATTTCAATGCCTTTTATTTGTATTTTTTAGTTTTGTCCCTTATCATTTATGGCAGTTTGCCAAAATATTTATTTTCTTGTCTCTCTTGAGATTTTTTTTTTTTTTTTTTTTTACTTACTGAAGCTGTTCTGTCTGTGATTATATACAGATCAGTATTGTCTTTAACAACAGGTATTAAGTCTTAATTGTTATATTTTTGAATTTCTCCAATGCTGATATCAAGGCCTGTGAGAGGCCCCTTAGGGCATTTTGATGGCAAAGGATTACTTTGCCTGTCCCTTGTTGATCTGAATTCATTAGTACAATACCAGCCTTTGTCATACCTTCTGCATACACCAGAATGCTGGGGCCTTCTGTTTGGATTGTCTACATTATAATCATTGTTTCTAGGAGTGTCTTGCCTACAATCCCTTTTCAGATGATCTTGCTTACAATTAAAACATCTGACATTTTTACTTTTCTTAAAAAATTTCAGAAATTATTTCTCGTATAATAGTAACATCATAAACATGAGTTCCAATATCAGTCCTATTTCAATTCCACTCATCTATTGGTGCTGATCTTGTCTTTAAAGGCCTAATTGCTCTTTTTGCATTCTGAACAAAGATTTAATTAATATTTGTCTGACTTCTGGGTCTGATACTATTCCATTTGCAGCTGAAGCCTATCTTCACAAAAAATTAGTGAAGGCTTCTTTGGAGCCTTGTATAATTTTAGTAAATGATTCAGGCCACTTTCCTGATTCTTCAACCTTATCCCAAGCAGTTAAAGTTGCTAAACAACATAACACCAAGGCCAAGGCATGATCATCAAATTCAAGCTGTCTTTGCAACTCAGCATGTTGACCTTCACCTCAAAACTTATCTTGGGAATACCCCCAGCTCTATTTTGTTGTTCTATGGCCCTAGCTTCCTCATTTCACCATATTCACCATTGTAGCTGAGGACTAGATCACAATATTGCTGTTGCCAAACTTTTCCAGTCTTGGGGGATAATTCTTGTCTGAGTAGACCATGAATTTAATATCTGTTTCACATAGAATAAACGCATACCATATAAAACAATCACTTCCTTAAATCTCCTCAAATCTAACATTTTTACATGATTCGTTTTAACTTCTTGATAACCTTGGGAATGGCTATCATCTACTCTTAGTTCTTGTATAGTAACTGGGTAAGCTAAGTTTGATTTTCTAACATCCTTGGGCTGCTGCTGTTTAGTTTCATCATGCCGTGTGCAGTAGATTCTTGTATAAATTCCTCTGTCTGTGTCTGAATATTTTTCTTATTTTCATTTGTAAGTCTTTCTAAGGCTGGTATGCTATCAATCAACTTTCCATAATTGGCACAAAATAAACACCATGACTATTAAGGCTAAATTATGAATTACCAGACTGATAGTAACTATAATCTATATTATTTCAATCTTAGTTAAGTAATTTATCTTTTCATTTTCTCCTTCTGTTTTCAAGTCACTTAAAATAACATTATAGAGGGTCCTAATGTCCTCATATGATATTTCCCATCCTTAATGTGGGAAATATGTTTCCTTTAATATTACTTAACTCTCTCATTGAGGACTTCCAAAGTGTCTTACCAAATATGTCTTCTCAGTTTATTCGTAGCTGGCATGATTTCTGTTTGTGATCATGCCTCACATTGGGCACCAAATGTTACTTTACTAACTAAATCTTAAATGCTTGTTTTTATCAATAAATACTCAGGAGCTATATTCTGGGGTGAAATCCTACTAGCTCAGAGAGGCAGAGAAAGCTCCTGGCTAACGTTCCTCTTCCTCTGACATCCCAGAAAAAGACCTTTTTCCTATGCCATCTCAAACAAAAAACTCAAACTCAATATCCTTCCCTTGTACTTCCTGTGCATCTCTCTATCTGACTGCCTCTTACTTTCTATGTCCTTTTTTCTTAATAATCCTCTGTTCACTTCCTGTCAACAAGTTGCTAGCTCTGCCTCTTGACCTATGGTTAACTTTATTTAATCCTATTCACAATATTCAAGCAGAAAGCTCTTGGATTAAAAGTGTGGAATAGGCCTCAGTCACATAACAACTAAAAACAGGTTTTTCCAATAAATAATGCAATCTTGAGATTACAGTGTGATCAAATATCCTGCAACAGGTCTGAATCCAGACTTTCTTGAACTTAATAGATATGTTAGCTTCATAAATTATATGGTGAATATTTTTCTTACATAGTTTTTGACATCTTACCTAAATGTGACAAGTTATATCTAGTATTTTAAACATCACACATATATTCATCCATTAAACTTCTTAATAGTGATGGGGTACAGTTCATGTTACTGCATCCAAACCATCCAATGGTGATAAGAGACTAAATGACCCTTCTGGTTTTGACCTGTCCAAAAGTAAGTACTGATCATATTTTCGGAAATCATATGATGTGTGGTTTCCTAGAGAGATAATTGCCTTAATTAAACATCCTACCACAGTTTTTACACTTAGACTAACACAAAATCTGCAGTAAACCTCAAAAAAATAAACATATCTAATTTCAGTCAAATTATAAACACAAGATTTCCCAATAAGTACATCAGAGTATGTGATCAAATGTCTGATCATACAAGCTTATAAGATGCTTAGAGTTGTACCTCTGCTCTTCAATAAACTGTAATTAAAATATTTTAAAGTTTAAAATAGAATATTACATTCTTCAGTATCTGTACTTTACACTTAAAATGTGTTCAAAATCTAGTACCATAATTTAGAATAACTTCACATAACCATTTCCAAGAAACTTTCAGTAGAAGAGACATTTTAATTAGAATTATAGGGACCATATCTATTTTTACCTTTTAAAATAATATTTTTAAGTAATCTATAAAAATTTCCTTTCATTAAAGTCCTGATGGGAATAAAAAAATGGCAATGGGGGAGAAAGCATCTATCAAGTTCTGCATGTGTAATACCTGATTTATAATTTTACAGAAAGAAGAAAGACTTGCTACTGAACCAACACATTACTTCATACACCGAATTATGAGTACTTCATCATACAACCAAGAAGACCTCCTTTCTGGGTATAGAAAACTTAATGTAGAACAAATCTAGAAATCTAAGATAAAAGAATGGGTCTGTTAGCAAATCTGTAGATGAGCGAGTGTCCAGTATCAAATCCCTCTTCACTTCTGATTCTCATCTCTTGACTCATAGTCTTAACTTTTCTCTTACCATACAATGCTGTATTTCTAGTTACCTAGCCTCTACATATTTTTCAGATACCTGCTCTCTCATGTAAGTGTCATGGATCAGGTATTTTCTAAAGTGATAGGGCACTGTTGTTGCTCATGGTTGTTATTATAACCTGAAGGATAGGCATAGAGTCAGCAGCAGAAAGTGTTCTGTCAGCTGCGTCACACACTAATTCTATGTTAAATTGTTTAGGAAAGTGCCACACTGCTTTTCATAATTATTTCACAATTTTATAATTTACCATCAGTGCATTAAGGTTCCAGTTTCTCTCCATCCTTAATACTTCTTTTCTTTTCTTTTCCTTGCTCTCTTTTCTTGCTCCTTCCCTTTCAGTGACTGTCATGGTTTCAAATGATGTCTTCTGAGATTTTGATTTCACATTTCCTTAGGGATTAATGATGTGGAACATCTTTCAGGTGCTTTTTGTACATCCTTTTAGAGGATTCTTCTATTCAAATAATTTGTGTTTTTTAAATTATTTTTGTTGTTTTATTATGAAGTATGGGGAGTGGTTTATATAGTGACACCATGTATCTGTAAATATGTATATATCTGTGTGCACATGTGTGTGTGTGTGTGTGTGTGTGTGTGTGTGTGTGTGTGTGATGTATATAATCTGCAAATATTTCCCATTCCTAGTACTGTTTTTTTTCATTTTCAATTTATATTGCTCATATTGTCACAAAACAGTATAATTGTTGTTGTATTTAATAATTTACAGTTTAACTTTATGTTTTTATATTACTACAGCTAGTTTTTGCTTTTAAAAATTAATCTCTGAGCACTATGATTTAATGTTTTTCCATGTTACTTGACAAGACTGAGCAGGAGCCTTTCTGTGCTGAAAGCAGGTACTGCAACAGATAGTAGTGAACATGTACCAATACCAGCATGATTCAAAATAAACCAATGAGAAAGGCAATCTTTATCATTGTTCATCATGGATTAAATCGGGAGAAAACAATGTCTCATTTTTTTTAATAGTATCTACTACTTAAAGAAAATCCTCAGCCAGGCGGTGGTGGCATACGCCTTTAAAGCCAGCACTTGGGAGGCAGAGCCAGGTGGATCTCTGTGAGTTCAAGGCCACCCTGGTCTCCAAAGTGAGTTCCAGCAAAGGCACAAAGCTACACAGAGAAACCCTGCCTTGAAAAAACAAAAAACAACAACAACAACAACAAAAAAAAAAAAACAGAAAGAAAATCCTCACATACTACAACATTCATGAATATGGATGGCATTGAACAAATTAGATTAAGTCACAAAGTGACAAATATAAATTGGGAGATGGTAATGTTTGCATAGCAATGAAAATGTGCTTAATAACACAAAACCATACAATGCAACTTTCTAAAATTGTCATTCATATATATATATATATATATTTAAAATTGGAGAAAAGTAATTCATAAATCATTCTCATTCAATTTTGAATTTTAGCAACATGCTATCTCAAATTTCCCTTAATGTAGAGAATGACAGATTGTTGTTAACCAGTATCTTCTTCATTTGTTAAATATACACATTAAAAATTATTCTGTTTTATTTTATTTCAGTGAAGCAGAAGAGTTTAATCTGGATCCAAAGGCTAATGCACTAGAAGGTTGTATATTTTTTTCTTAACTTTTAGAAACTGATGAAAAAGTAACTTTTTCTTTTTTACTATTTTGATAACTTAATTATTTCCTACTTAAAAATGTTAATCATTAACCTTGAAAGTGACACTAATTTACTTTTCCATTAAGTATATCTACTTTAATAAAGTGATTCGTTATCATTTCATCCAGCTGTTAAAATAAGCCAAATGCTTATAGGAATTTAGTCTGATATTATAAATTTACATTGATAATCCTCCTATAAATAAAGAAGCATGTATTGTAAATCATATCTGGACTAGAACTGGAATTAATTAGCTCATTGAATTATACTTAGCCCTACCAAGTTGTAAAAGGCCCTTTAAACACAAAATCAAGTTGTTCACATCAAAATCTGGCTAACCTGAACTGTTTTGTTTTGTTTTTAAATATTATCTTGTATGAAGTGCTTCTCACAGTTTTAGGATGTTTTACTCCATTATTGTTCAGACCTCAGGAGATCAATCTGATTAAATAATAAACAATATATACATGAGTTATAGATATTGTTTTTACTATACCATGGCCTTTTTTTTTTAGCCACAAGTTTATCCCAACTATTGCTCTGCAACCCACTCATGAAACAACTTCTCTTCACTTGGAAGTATAAATAATTTTCACTGTTAGCAATAATTCTGTTTGAATAGCATCAACATATCATAATTTGTATGTATAATGATAATCACCACTAAGATTCCTGAGTTATGAATCATGGGTTGTAATATCCAGCCAGGAACTACTTAATGCAATTCTTTCATTCATTATTGAAGACAGTCAAGCAGGAGATGAGGACATTAGTGTCCAACATGTCCAACTCTTTGTCTAAGAGTCTACTACACAAGGCCTCATTCCCTGTGATTAAATTTTGTGTATTCTTTTGTTCTTTCTAACTTTGATTTTTGGATTATGCATATTTCTTATATTTTTTTCCTTATATTGTCACTGACCAAGTCATTTATTCATTCATTCATCTGAAGATTCACCCAATAGTACTTTTTTGTTGTTAAAATAGTCCATGTGTAAACAATACTGACAAAGTTTGTTCTTATGGAATTTACATGGTAACTTGAGTTGAAGAATCCAATGATCAGAATATAAGATAAATCTAGAGGTTGTTAAGTCCATTCCAATTATACTAATGACAGAATTTCAAGACATTGCAATGGTGACAAGACCCTCCATCATTAGCTCATACTGCCCCTTTTGTCTTTCTTACCTCATCCTCTATTTTCCTTGTTGCTTCCTCTACTCCAGCATACTCTGATTCCTGATGCCTTTTCTGTCCTTCAGTGCTACAAAGGCTTTCACTCACCATGATTTCTGTAGTTTCCTTTCCCTTTAGTCTGCCTTATTCTTCCCTCTCCTGTAGTATTTTTTCCACTTCACTTTCTCAGAGAGCTCTCTTATGACCATAGACCCTGAAATGGAAATTAGTTGTCTTCTGTGATCTTACATAAGCCACATATTCAGTTTCTTTTTCTCTCCTGCAGTTTTCTAAAAGATAGTGTGTTTTAATTATTTGATCTTGACAGCTTTTTTTTTTATCGAATTCAAGCTTGCTAAATTGATGTCCACTGAAGCCTAGAACAGCATATTGACATATAGATGTTAAAAATATTGAGTGAAACGGGATATAGAAGACGCTAAAGGAGTGTGGAGGAAGCATGTGAAAACAGTTTGGGTTATGAGAATAAAGTATCCATTGGATATTTAAGCTGAGATAACTTGTGAGCCACTGGATAGTTCAGTATAGATTTCAATGGCGGTCAGGCTGAACACACTTATTCCTTGTTTCATACAATATAAAACAAAACTTCAAGTAAGTGTGAATATCGGAGCCACTTAAATAACTGGAATTTTTATATTCCTCTTAATCAAAACAGCCTTCTAGACAGTATTGGAAGTCCAAAGCCTATACACTGTAGAAACATTTAGAAAAATGGTGTTTACAGTTTTGGCCCTCAAATTGAACTCCAATATTCTCAATAATTTCAAAGAAAAAGTAAGTGCAGTCATGTGCAATCTAAAGTAGAATCTGATCCTTTAGGGATACAATAGATTAATCGTGAAGTTACTAGTTTCATCAGATATCTCTATCATTCTTATTTACTTGAATTTTTTACTTCAGTGTTTTTCCAGAATCTGTATTGCTTCCCAGTGATAATTCAGAATACTCATTTATGTTGGCTTTTGATGACTTCATATGTATAGAGTACATAGTACTTGAATGTGCTGTATTTCCTCATGTCTTCTTATGACAGTGTCCAAGTAGATCGTCTCAATCCCATTTTATGTATGAGGATACTGGGTCAGAAAAGTTACATTTAATTTGCCACCCACTTCTAAACAATGAAGCTAAGACTCAGCAGAGATCCTGTGCTATCAGATTAGTTGCCCCACTAAAAACGGGTCTCTGAGAAATGTTGCTTGTCAATTTACTTCTGCTTCCTTGTGTTTTGATGATGTGTTGATCTCCCTTGGGAACAGCTTTGTGATCTGAGATGGTTCCACTGGATTTCCTCTGAGTATTACAACAAAGATGCCCTGTTTTAAAACATCATCACTTTCTTATTTATTTCTGTTCCGTGTTTTGTTTTTGAGACAGAATCTTACTATGTAGTTCTAGCTGGACTGGAACTCATTATAGAGACCAGGCTGGCCTTGAACTCACAGATCAGGCTGCCTCTGTTGAGATTAAAAGTGTGTGCCACCATATCTGACTCACTTACCTTTTTGTAGTCAGATAAATACAAAGCATGTTAAAGTTGAAAAGGCACTTAGGGACTATCAATAAAGTAATCTCTCTTTTATAGATTAAAAAACAGGCACAGGGATTGAGTGGCATTGCACAGTTGTATAGCTACTGAAACACAGAGTTTGCTTCTCCTGACACATCATACTCATCTTTCATAATTTCCAAGTGGAAAGCAAATGCAACTAATTCTTTTTTTTTTCTAATTCTTTTCTCTCCTTTTTTATTTATTATATTTTTGTTTTAACTTTACACATCAGCCATGGGTTTCCCTGTCCTCCCCCCTCCCAACCCCACCCCCACCTTCCCCCCATCCCCTCCCCTCCATTACCATCTCCTCCAGGGCCAAGAGTCCCCTGGGGATTCAATTCAACCTGGTGGATTCAGCACAGGCAGGTCCAGTCCCCTCCTTCCAGGCTGAGCAAAGTGTCCCTGTGTAAGCCCAAGGAGGGAAAGAGAGCTTAGGGGAGGGGGAGATCCCAGCTGGATCAAGAGCAAATATAACTTCTAACATTCTAGGTTCTTATTTATTTCAAAATTGTTCCAACTGTCTATCAGTAAAATAATAATTATATGTCTAAATTATACCAATTGGATATTGGATTTTTATCAAATATATATATATGAATGCATGTGTGTATGTATATAAGAAAAAAATTTTCTTCCTGGTTTTTCCAGAAAGTTCTCAGCAACCACAAGCAGGAAACTCAAGCTGTGTTCAGGTAAATAGTCTTCAGTATCTTCTAGTTTCTGAACAATGGGGTTTAGTTGTAAAATAGCTCAATTTTTTAATTCTATCAGAGCCTGAGTGGCATTATTGAGGAACATCAGAAAACACTGCCTTATTCACAATCACTTCACACTCAGATCTCCCCATCTAAATGAGACCTGTCCTTAATATCTAAAAAATCTCTTTATGAAAGTGTTTGATCATTGGATTTTAACAAGAATTCATTGCTTGTGTGAGTAGAGTAAGCCACTGATTCTCAACACCTAACTGCAATTCCATTAGTAGCTTGTTCTGATTCTGAAGAAAAGCCCAACAGGTTGAGTTACTTGATTCTACCTAGGGCTAAGAGTCTGTGATGAAGTGATAGATGGAGACAGGACATTTAGGGTAACTTCAAAGATGAGTCAAGAAGGCTTTGAATGCCTAGTTTCACCCATGTTTCCACATTTCTATAGACTCACTTTTCACATACAGCTAACTACTACATGGTGTGGGTTAAGGAACGTTCCTCTTCCTGAACCCTTTTAATAGATCCTGATGTAGTTCTCTTTGTTTCATTCTTTTTCACAGTGTCTTCCTGGCTAATTTTAATCCAGTTTCATTATTTACACTACATTCACTAATACAGAATTACAAACTCATCAGCCAGTAAGCAACTTTCCAGTATTACAATATAGTACAATTTTTCACACCCAATTCATAAAATCCTGTATCATACTTAAAGATATTTTTGCCAATTTTCCAAAGAAACCAGTCCCTTCTACAGTCAACATAATCTTTACCTATGAATGTAAGCATCTATTTAGCAATCTCCAACCTCATTTAATTCATACATTGCAGAAAATAAAGTCATGTGCCAATGGAAAAGAGGCCCTGAAGTTCTAGTTTGAAAGTCATTAATATTTTTTGACTGACGCTGAATTCCTAGCTAGTCTACACTCTTCCATTGTTGTACTTTCCTTGTTTGTTACATTTTCTGTACCCAGACTATTGTTAAAATTGTTACTCGGTGCATTTCTAAATAAAGTTGCATAAGTAACTTCATTCACACATACCCATTAGTTTATTACAATTGAACTGTGGACAATAGTGAGGATCTGAAAATAGATAGTAAAAGTTTAGAATGGGAAATCAAATCTCGAAGAGCAGTCAATACCATTTCTTAAATATTCTTTCACAATTTCCTGGCACAATTCCGAAATTTCATAGGAATAAAAGATAGAATGAAGTTTGCTTAGAAGGCCTTGATACTTATCCCATAGTGGTAGGGAATGGGTAGTTTTTTTTCTGCTACCATGACAGTGTCAGTCATGAAAATAAGATGCCACCTAAAATTCTGAAAGAAAATTATTCTTTCTTATCAGAGGACATAAAGCTTCCAAGCTGATGAAAACCTTGTAGTGGACCTGTTGTTTTGTTTCTGTTCTTTGGAAGTGGATACAATCCTAAGGAGTATGAAACATAACACTCAAGGAGACAAGAGCCCTAGTGCATTTTAACCATATGATTCAAGGGAGAGGGTCTGTTAAGGGTCAAAAGTTAAGTCGAATTATATATAGAAAGAGAGACTTAGGCAAGGCACTACCTACATGTCTAACTAAGTTTCTCTTGTGTACTTAAAGTTATATAGACAAAAGATTTTGAGAACTTGAGTCTTGGTAGTAGCCATATCTTGCCTTTCAGGAACAGTTATTCTTCTTTATTCAGAGAAATGACACATGTCTTAAAAAAAAAAAAAAAAAGCCAAAAAACAAAAAAAATACCACCAACAAAAAACCCAAAAAACTAGCATCTGGCATGTTCATAGAATTACCAAAACAAGTGACTCTATTGTTTCAGAACCTGTAAATTGCTAAACTTTACACAGAGAAAATTGAGAGTTGCAAAGTGAAGCATTTTGGCTTCTCCCTTATCATTTTATCCAGTCTCAGAAACATGTTTACAAGATATTGCAATGAATGTGAAGGAAGAGGTAGGCAAATAGCTGACATTTTCTAAGAGTCAACAGGGCTCAGCCTTTGGTTGTCATATGGTTATAGTCAAGGTCATCACCTATCACAAAGACAAACCCTCAATACTATACATGACAAATTTCACCTTCCTGAGTCTTAGAGGGGGCTTATTTGAAGCAGAAGAATACAGATTTAACTCACATGAAATTGTGTAATGATAGATGTATATTTGGGTATTTCTTGGCATATGTAATCTCGATTGCCCAAAGATTAAGTATTCTAATTTGTCTTGGCAGTTTGTCACCATCTTTGAAAGATCAAAAAGAGTGACCAGCAGTGCACGTCCTTCAAAGGAACACATTTCAGGTACAAAATGCAGTAACTTTTAAACACAAATGAAGTAAAACTCTTATTAATATTATTGTGAATGTAGACATTTTTATCATTGATCTTTCCAGGTTGAGTGGCCTTTGTCTTATACATTATTAATATGGGATTGATATAATAATGATACCATTTGTATAAAAATCTATAGATTATTAAATAATTGTCTTTAATATTGGACACCAAGGGGTAACCGATGGTGTAACTAACATTTATGAGGCTACAGTTATCCATTGGTTACCAAAGAATGAAATGAGAATAATTGAGGAGAAAAACCATAATGAGTTCTCCAAAGTCACATAGCTGCTGAGCTACATAGAACTCCAGGATTTTTAGGGCCTGTGGTCATTCAGAAGCAGCATGGTTCACAGGGAAGTATGGCTTCCTGAGCAAGATGGATGATGTAATAGAAGTGGAATAGGACTGTGAATTAGTGGAACTGGCATGACCCATTGGTCACTGGATGCTAGATTCCTAGCAGCCATTTCAGAGCATTCTTTCTTTCTTTTTTGAAAAAGAGAAACTAAATATAGATATTTAAAGAAACTTTCCTAATTTCTGAAATTATATCTTGCAGTTAGGAAAATGTTGAATCTTGATATATTATGTGTTTTCAAATTCTATTACAAGTTATTATAAAGTAAGATTTTTGCTAAAAGACTCAGGCTATTAATATTTGATACAGAAAACTGAATCTAAATACTGACAGTTTCTTTATCTATACATCATATCTTACTTGACAAAGAAATATACCTATGTACTTTCAAAAGGAAATTTACACAAAATAGAGGAAGTACAGCATTTTAATATATGCCTTCTTACACTTGAGCACTATCAAATAAAACTCACACACAGAGAACTGGAATGTATCTCCGTGTTCAGCTCATTAGGCATTTCCAGATAGATTTCAGGAGGGACAAAAGCGGACTTTGCACACTTACCTGGAGATGCCTCAAGGTCAAGTAGATACTACTGCACCAGGAGAGATAAAATTACTGAAGCATGTTCCTAGTTTAGACTCATTATGCCTGTATAATCTCAAGCAAGTTCTTTGACCTCTCCAGAGTTCATAGTCCATAAATGAGGACATTGCTCTGCACGATTCCTTAGGGGAGTAGAAAACACTGTAACTGTGCTTATACAGATTAATATACAAATGCCAACTTCTGAATTCTAAATCATTGCTGTAATGTAACTACTTCAATCTTCAATTATATCTCAGTTCATTAATATTATCTTTTTTTCCACAGAAACATCCAAGAACACTATATCCAAGCAAGGATCTAAAGTGCTGGCAAAGGTATCTTCAACTCTGTCAAAGGTGTTCTCCCGATCAAGCGGCAGTATTCCAAAGTCGTCCTCACCACCCCACCAGGATAAGCACTAGAGCTTCTCCATTTGATAAAATTGTGATTCCCTATAAAATAAAATGATATTTAAAGGAGAACATACTGTTCAGTTCTTATTACTACTTCAACTTAAAATGCATACTTTGTTTAAAGGTATAATAAAGGCTTGCTGTGGTGGTATATTGTGTCCCCCAATATATTGTGCATCCTAATAACAGAGGACAGAACAGTCACTAGATAGACATGGAGGCCAAAAACCGTGGCACACACGCCTTTAATCCTATCACTTGGGAGGCAGAGATCCATTCGGGTTTCTGTGAGTTCAAAGCCACACTGGAAATAGCCAGGAATGGTGACTCATGTCTGTAAACCCAGGAAGTGATGGCAGAAAGCAGAAAAGTATATAAGGCATGAAAACCAGGAACTAGAACTGGTTAAGCATTCAGGCTTTGGAGAAGCAGTTCAGCTGAGATCCATTGGGATGAGGACACAGAAGCTTCCAGTCTGAGGAAACAGGATCAGCTGAGGAATTGGCAAGGTGAGGAAGCTGTGGCTTGTTCTGCTTCTCTGATCTTCCAGCATTCACCCCAATACCGGGCTTCAGGTTTGATTTCATTAATAAGACCTGATAAGATTCGTGCTACAGCTTGCATTTTAATAAAATTAATTTTTTAATATTTTATTTTTTAGATTATAATCACATAATTGCCCCCTTCCCTTATCTCTTTCTAAACTCTCCCATATACACCTTCTTGCTCTCTTTCAAATTCATGTCCTTTTCTTATTGTTGTTACATGCATATAGATATAAGTATATATTCATACCTATAACCTGTTCTTTCTATATAATGTTACTTATATGAATAATTTCATGGCTGACCACTTGATATTGAATAACCAATTAGTGTGCTCTTTCCTGAGGAAGTCTATGTCTCCTGCTCTGGCATTCCTTAGTCACCTATGGTTCTTAGTGAAGGATTGAAACCTTGAATTCTTTCTCTCTTCCACATTGGCATGTTTATTGTTGTTGTTCCTGTTCAGCTCATATTTGGGCAGTCATGTTGATGAAACTTTATGGGTATAATTTCTGAAATTACCAGGAGATACAGCCTCGCAGTAAATTCCTTTGGCTCCTACAGCCTTTCTGCCCTCTTTTCAACATTGTTCCTTGAACCTTAGGTGCAACAGTTGTCTTGTAGATGTATCACTTGGGACTGATTTTAATTAGTACATAGAAACATTAAAGTATATAAATTTTATATAATGCAGCATTGTATTGGTCAATACATATACCTGCAGAAATTATATATATATATAATTTCTAATATATATATATATATATAGTGTTTAAATTAGGGTAAAACTATTTGTATCTTAAAGAAGTTATCATTTTTTATTGTAAATTTCAAAATTAATTTTAGCTATCTTTATAGCCATTTTACATATATACCATAAGTATCAATGATTCAACTTCTGGGTATAATAAGTGTTTTCTATGGGAATTTCAGTAAGACTTAAAACTTAGTAATTATCTCTGTGCTGTGACAGCAAGTGACTAAAATTTTAATTAATAAAACAAGCAACCCAAAGTATCTGATAGAACTGAATGTGAATTTTTGCCTTTGAAATTTTTAGGAGACATATCATTATGATGGTTATCAAGTAGATGACAAAGCCAATATGAGTTATACAACAAAATTATGAACCAGACTGTCCACTGTCTAAGGCACATTCAGACAGCTCATGTCTTAGCAGTTGCCTTGCCCCTCGGGGTTTGCTTAACCCACTTTGTTATACAGCCCAGGACCATCTTGCCCAGCAGTGGCACTGTCCACAGTATTCTGGGTCCATTCATGTCAATCAATAATCAAGACTGGCCTACAGACCAATATTACAGAGACATTTTTTCAACTAACATTCCCTCTTCTCAGATATGTCTGGGTTTGTGTTGGAAGAAATTTGCTAGCACAGATATTAAAAGTATTAATTAAGATTTTAAAAATTTTGATACTAAATGTATTAATAATAAGTAAAAGGGATTTGGAGAAAGAAAATATAATGAGGAAACTATACACAAGAATTATATGAGTTCTGGAATCAAAGGCAAATTGCTGGGCATTTTCTTGATGGGATTATTTGGAGAAGAAGAGGTACTCTAAACTTTGAGCAGACCAGATAAAAGCTAGAAGGAAGCGTTGCTTTTGCCTGCTTGCCATTAATTACTCTGGCTGGCAAGTTTGTCTGTCCCATCTTGGCCACTGATGCATTTGTTTTTTGACATTAGGGCTCAGCTTTGGACTTCCAACAAGGACCAAAAATCAGGAACTCTCCTGGAATCTTCTGATAATTTTTTGAGGATCTTTTCACCAGTATTCATGGATGACATGTACTGGTCTTTTGAAGTATCTTTGCTAAACATAGTATACTGAAATGTGAAGAAACCAATAACAGGAAGTACTCTGGTAAATCCACAAACACATAGAAACTAAATGAAATTCTCTTCAACAATAACTGAGCCAAAGAAGAAATAAAAAATGCATTTTAAGCATGGCTTGAGAAAAATAAAAACCAAAATTTAATAAATCAGACCTGATAGGATTCAAAGAAAGAGCACTAATGGAGAATTTTACACAGATAAATGCCACCATTAAAAAATGAAGAAAAAGCTGAAAAAATAATCTCTCTCAATTATTCATAAAAATAAGAACAAATGAATCTAAAAATTATCACAAGAAATGAAATATAGATATCAAACAGAAATAAGTAATATAGATAACAAAAGTGAGCAAGTAAATAGTTTCTTTAAAAAAATCAAGGTCAAAGATTCCTACTCAACCTAAAAAAAATAGAAGATTCAAATGAAGTAAGAGAATTAGAATAGAGGCCTTAGAAGCAAAAAATAATTATTCTGAGCTGTTATGAGCAATGATATGTTGCAACTCTGGAGTAGTGAGTGTACAGTGTCTCTGGACCCAGAAAATTCCATCATGAGATACAGATGCTGGACGTGGAACTGAATCTGGCATGTCACATAAGGAATGTTATTTTTATTTTTCCTATAGCTTAATTTCATCTGATGGGGACTATTAGTTGATAAAAGTATGTCCAAATGAATACCTATTTATGTTGATTTGTACTCTCCATGTAATTGTACCAATTATTATTTGTATACTGGGGGCTATGTCACAAGATGAATAAATAAAGCAATCACAATAATAACACTAAATAAACCACTAATGAGAGGTGGCTTATCAAAGTTGAAGGCTCATGGAAATTAAGTTATTCTCTATAGTAATTAATTTACTAAGCATTAATTGAAATAACATTATGGTATGCCACCAATAGCAAGTATAATTCTTAAAAGATGCCATGCATTGTAACACTGTCTAATAAATCAACCTGGCAATGAAATGAAGCAATATACTTTCCATACAAACAGAAAGAATATGGTAATTATATTACTTTTAAACTAAGAAAATGAATGTAGTTCTGATAAAATGCAAAAAAAAAAAAATTACCTTCTCAGTTTTTGAAGTTATCACATATAGGAAATAAAATGCATTGATTAAAATATCTTTAATGTAAGTTAACAATGAAATATGACCTATATCCATGACCTAATCTTGATGCAAAATGTCATCCTTATGGACCACTCTTCTATTGGCTGGCCTCATCAAATATTGGTTATAAAACATTTCTACTTTCTTCTTCTTCTGTTTGTGAAATCATAAAATATACCATATGTTCGTGTGCATTCTTTTACCTAACATGTATTTTTGAAAATTACTTCTTTCATATCTATGATTTTTCTTCCACAAATATTCCATTCTATCTACTCATCAAATAGATTTAGCTGTTGCAAAAAAAAAATACTATGCAAACTTATATAAATGACTTTGGAGAATACATTTTTTCATAACTCATTTAAATTACCTAGAGATAAAATTATTACATAGTATAAGTTTATATTTATCTTTAATAGAACATATTTAAAATATTTTCCAAAATGTCTAAATACTTTGAAATTTCTACTGTGTAAGTTAGTCTTATGACTGCTATGACAACACATATGGCCAAAACCATGTGAGGAGGATTAATTTTGGTTTCTGTTTCCAGAAATATTTATTCTGTAGTTCTTGGTACCATCTCTGGAGAGGCAGAACATCATGGTAAGAGAATCATGTGCAGAAAAAGACTACTCATCTCCTGGTGGACAGAAAGCAGAGGGCCATTAATCAGAAAAGCCCAAGACAAGGCATATTCCTCAAGGATACACATCCACTGACCCAATTCTCTGACTATGCCCCACTTTCCACACTTTCCACAGTCTCACCACCCTCTAATAATGCATTTGGACTTACCAATAATACATGAATTCCCCTTACTCCAGATCCTCACCACTACTGATAAAGATAGTCTTTATGAATTTTAATCACTCTCAAAAGTTTCTAGTGATATGTTATTATGTTTTAACTGGATAGGTACTATGGACATGGAACACCTTTTCATTTACTTGCTTATAGTTCATTAAAAATAAAATTAATAATTAATATAATTTCTTCATGCAAACAAATTCAGCAATAATTATTACTAAATATAACAATCTTTCTCTAATTCTTATGGTTAACTGTGGCCAAAGAAAAGATCAAAACAAAAGCAGAGGACCTGTAGGGCCCTGGCCCCCATTTTGGGTAACTGTTGCAGTGCTTGCTGACCTTGACCTTGATATCCTCCCTATGCTAATTACCTGTGAGATTCCACCCTCCTGAATGCTTAAGGGAAGCTCCTTGTCTGAGTATCCAGGATATTGGGTGTTAACAGCTTAGATGCAAGATTGTAAAACCAGAAGCAGGGTTGGGGACTTAGCTCAGTGGTATAGCACTTGCTGAGCAAGCACAAGACCCAGATCCTTAGCTCAAAACAAAACAAAACAAAAAACATCAGAAGGGAACTTCTGCCATGCAGGGTTCTCCCATTGTGCTGTAAAACTGTATTTAAAACCTCTTCCCTCCTTCAATAAACAGGATTTGGCATTCAAAAAGAAGAAGAAGAGGGCGTTAAGATCATGTTGGGAAACCCACAGAGACAGCAGAGCTCACTGACTCTAGACTGGCAGCTCAGGAACCTACATCGGACTGAACTAGGCCTGCTGAATGTGGGTGACAGTTGTGTGCCTTGATCTGTTTGTGGGGTCTCTGGCAGGGACCAGGACTTATCCCAGGTGCATGAACTGGCTTTTTGGAGCCCATTCCATGTGGTGGGATACCTTGCTTAGCTTTGATACAATGGGGAGGGCTTAGGCTCTCCTTCAACTATGTATGCCAGACTTTGTTGACTACTATGGGAGGCCTTACCCACTCTGAGGAGTGAATGGGGGTAGAGCAGGAGAGAGATGAGAAGGTGGGAGAAGGGAAGGGAGGGGGAACTGAGGTTGGTATGTAAAATGGAAAAAAAATTAATAAGTAAATATATTTAATAAAAAAAAGATCAAAACGTTTCTTCACTTTCTTATTGACTAATGTTCTTCTAATGGAGGTGTCAGTGTGCTTTTTATATTTGTAGACAAGTATTCTTATGACAAAGGTTTTCACATTTTTATTCTGTCCTGAAACTTGGCTTTATATTTCCTTATAGTGTCTGTTGAAAAGCACAATTATTTGAATCATGACAGTCCCATTTATTATTTTCATGTTTTATGGCTTATGCCTTTCAGGTACAATCTTAAACATCTTTACCTAACCCAAAGTTACAAGGTTTTTTTCATTATTTTCTTCTGCAAACTTCATAGCTTTATTTTATAGAATTAATTTTCAATTGTGAATGAAGTATCATAAATGGTACAAATGAAGATTTTCATATTCAGTGTTTACCTCATATATTTAACTTTCCCATAAAAATTACTGTCATTTTACCCTGAATTTTCTCAATGTTATTATCAGTTCTGTAAGGACAACAGCAGTATCTGAACTCTTCATTTTCTGTAATCAATTGGTATGTCTGAATTAAAGTAACATGATATTTTCTTGATGATAAATCTTGAAATCAAATAGTATACATTCTTCAACTTTAAATAGTTTTGACAATTCTAGGCCTATTGTATCCCATTCCCAATGTTAAAACTAACTTTTCAATTTTGAGAAAATTCACACTGAAGTCTTGATCATCAGCTATTGTTTGCTATATTTTATGTATTGTTATTTCTAAAATGTTATTGAAACACAGAAGAAAAATAATTTTTCTTCAAATTGCTCACACCAATGAAAGCTAATTTACTATATACAAATATAGAGCAATACCTTGACATGTGTTTTTTATCAACTTACAAATTTTCTTGGTGTTGAAAAGATGGCTCAGTAGTTCAGAGTTTGGTTGCTAACACCCACATCAGGAAGCCCACAGCTGCCTGAGATTCCAGCTATAAGGATCTTATACTTTCCTCTGACCTCTGAGGACACATGTACACAAGTGTCATACATGCACACAGGCATACAGTCATATGCATAATTAAAAATAAAATTAATAATTAAAATAATTTCTTCACGCAAATATAAACTCAGCAATAATTATTACTAAATATAACAAACTTTTTCTAATTCTTTTTCAGTTAGTAGCTCACTTTCTATAATTACCTAAAGTGATAGCATAAAAAAAAGTCTTCTTCAGTAGATTACAGGTGAAAATTAAAAATTTGGTGTAAATTAACAAAACTTGCTATAAGAGGTATAGCATAGGCTGTTTTTAAAGTTATTAATATCCTTTAATGTAACATCAACACATTTTTATTTACATATAACTTCCCATTATAAATACAATTAGCACTCATTTGCCTCACATACATCTAATACCATCTGAGAACAGAAATATACATTGCAATTCATTATGATAGCAAAATTACTGTTATTAAATAATGATTAGATAATTTTAAGGTTAGGGGTCACCACAACATGAGGAACTGTATTAAAGGGTCATAGCATGAGGAAGGTTGATAATCACTGCTCTAGAACACCAGCCTAGCCATGTGCCTGGTCACCTCACATTGTTGTGGTGTGTCTGAATTGGTGCAATTATTGTCACATCCACACCTCTGTCTACTAAACCTTCCAAGAAAACATCATTTATTTGTGTTTTTAATTTTGGTCTTTGTTCATTTGTAGAAATTTGCCAAAAAATTGCTTTATGGTTTCTCTGGAATTTCCTGTTCTCTCTGCTACAGCTATTCTATCACCCCAAGC